>NC_065534.1:40411223-40715166 GCF_932294415.1 Quercus robur | reverse complement strand
TACCAAAAAAGGATTGTTAGGGCATTCAACAAGAAGGTGATTCCGAGAAACCTTAAAGAAGGGGACTTGGTCCTAAAGGTGCTTAGAGATGAGACTTTTGACCCAAGAGAGAAGATGAAGCCAAGGTGGTCTAGATCTTTTATCATTAAGAAGATCATGTCTGGAGGTGCTACAAGAATCATAGATTTGGATGGGGAAGAGATGCTTCGACCAATCAACGTAGATAGACTCCTAAAATACAACATCTAAAAAAAAGGAAAAAAAGCCTGCTAGGTTGAAAACCTAAAAGGGTGGCCTAGGCAAAAGTTAAGACAAAATAACCCCGCTAGATTGAAAACCCAAAAGGGCAATCTAGGTAAAGTTTAGGGGAAAAGACCATGGGCATGACAAAAATTCCCAAAGGGACGTTATGGTAAAAAATTACATGGCAAAGTAAAAAAAAAAAAAAATGTGATTCTCTTATTGCTCAAATTAAAAGATGATAAGATTGTTTTCATAAGGGATTTGGAACATTTCAATCCTTTATTAAACTCAAAAACAAAAACATGAGAATCATAAGAGTACAGAAAAGTAAAACATGGGTTATATCAAGGTGGTCACTCAGTCCTCCTTACTTTCTTACCGGTCATCATGTAATCTTTCTCATCCCTCAGAATCCACTTCATATCATCTTCCAACCATTGCTTGTACCCCGCAGTGGGATAGATGTATATGTTGGAAAAATACATGTTTGTATCGCATACAAAACATACACAGCGGAAAATTAATGGGTCTACTTCATTCGTAATTGATAACATGTACTATGTAAATTTTAGAATATAAGAACAAAAGGGTGTACCTTGGTGCGATGAAATTCAAAACCAAAGATTATAAGTACTTGGGAACACTTTTAATCTTCACTCCAATTCTACTTGTGCCCAAGAAGTGTAGTCTCTCAATCAATTTATATGTATGTGTTCAAGGGAGAATAAGAGAGTGTCCTACACTCACATACAAACCATTTCATTCTCTTACAAAATTTTGTATATTTCTCTCCTTATAGCTGATTATCTAATTGGGCTAGCCTTTTGGGTCATTCCAATTGGGCTTTAGCATGTGGCTTAGAGTGGGACCAAAAGGGAACAAATAAGACACTAACTCCAATGGGCCTTGAGCTTTTCTGTCAACTCTTGACAAGTCCAAAGTTACTATTAATTATATTTAATACACTATATAAATATAATTACACTCTAGGCCTTATTAATAAATTATATCCCAAGACTTTATTATATATTCAACCCCTTCATAAAATATTCGTAGTAATACAAAGTCATGAATGTAGACTGCCACTTTGAAGATTACTATATCTTAATCCTTGAGTATCCAGTTTAATCCTTTAAGTTATTCATCATATATTTATGAAATCCAATTTCATAAATATACACTTTAGTAACTCCTTACTAAAGTGGTTAGGCCTAACACTTTGAATAACCAAACCCATTAAACTTATCTCAAGGGAATTTTTTATCTCTATTAAGAGATTATGAATTCCATCTTGAGAATACATGTTCCATCAACACTAAATGTGACTGCCCAACATACTAAGGTTTTGATCGTGACTTTAGATCTCACTCCTGATATATCAAAACAACCTACACTTCATGATCAGGTCCATTATTCTCTCAGGATTAAGAGTTGATGTAAATAGAAGTCATGAGATTCATTATTCATTTGACGGTCATTAGGAGAATAATAAATCTCACAGCAGTCCAGTTCAATATGTCTTAACTCTTAAAACATATCAACATACCAACTAGAAGTCTCCACTTCCATGATCAAGACAAATCATCTTAGTTGATATGTTATTAGTCTTCACAGATGAAATGCCCAATTTCATCACCGACTACGAATTAAAATTCTGAGTTTACAAAGAACTTATGATTTACATCTTCTGTGACTAAATCATATAAATCACATACTATGCATCTCATGAACTAAATGATAATGTCCAAATATTCATGTTGCCATTATTTTAGATAATAATAAAACAACTTTATTAATTACAACATTGAGTCATACATAATGTCATACATAGCATCATACAATAGGATTTAAGGGCACCAATCATAATAGTATCGAGGAGGAACAATGCCTTTCGTCACCCTACAGCGTGGCCAAGCCTCACTAATCCTGCCCAAGATCCTATTGGTAAACACCGTAGTGTGGAAAGTGCCTTCATCATGAGGAGCTCCCTGACGCTCTCCAAATTGCCTTGAGATACAACAAGTGGAGTAGTATGAGTAGAAACTATGTCCAACTAAAGTCACACAGTAGTCCTTGCAACAATTATGGACCATGCCTGAGATGTGCCACCACTCTATGACCCACTGAATGTCGATCTCCTTGAGGTGACCCATAAGCTCCATGTATGCCTCAAAACTCATGTCATTTTGATGAAGCCAGCGGTTCCTACGATGCCTAGGGAGGTAGGTGCTGAGAGGTACGGTGGGAGGTTGAAGCAACGGAAACCTCTTTTGTAGCCATATCTGAAAAAAGAGAGGGAGAAAGGGGAGGGTGTAAAAAAAAAATTTTAAAAAAAAAAAAAAAAAAAAAAGCATGAGTAAAAAAAAAAAAAATAACGATGAAACTTACTTCCTTCCTATGAAAGGCATCCAAACCATTGATGGTCTTCGCCAAGATCAGGCCCACTGGGTTACCTCTCTTTAGCTCATAAGCTACCATGCACATTCAAAGGTCCACATAATACAAATTTTGAACCAAGAAGTACCTTGCAAGAGCACACAAGCAAAAGGCGCGAAGAAAGTACAAGCGTGACCTCTCACCCTCAAGAAGGGCCGAACCTGAAAAATACTCAAAGACTAACCTAAGGTTGAGCTTGCCAAAAACACACCACCTATTTGCCGTGGTAGCAAGCACACCCAACACAACTCGTAGCAAAGAAGGAAGATCCCCACCCATGGTAGGAAAGATGAGATCATTAATCTCTGGTTCACCTATGATAGCACCAAATTCTTCAATAGTGGGGCATAGTTCTATTCTGTTGAAGCAGAATACATGTTGAGAAGGAACCCAATAGTTAGCAGCAACACGAAGAAGAGTCTCATCCACCCTAATTTGATGGTAGGAGAAGATACAAGAAAGACCATAAGGGGCGATGGAGTCCTTGAAATCAAGACCAAGCCTCCTAATCCAAACAGAGACATCAAGAGGAGAGTTTTCTGACATTGGAAGACCTCAAAAAGGGTTCTTTTGGTTGAAAATACATTGGTGAGGGTTTTGAACTCAAACAGCTACTTTTATACTTAAGTAAGTCGGTTAGGGTTTTTCTGATTCGCAGCCCACATATGCAAGGTCAACCCTATGTACGCAAGGTCAAAGCTACGTATGTAGGCCCATCCCCACGTACACATAGCGCTTGGCAGAAGCCCATTCTCCCTATTTTGAGCATAGTTTTCACTTCAAGGCGTTCCTAGGGTTCTTACAACCTAAGGGATCATCCAAGACATATTCCAAGCACAAGATTTCAAGCATCCAAGAAGCAAAGTTGTATAGAAACATACAATTAATCATATATCTTGTAGATTAAGTGCTAAGTCCCAATTAAAAGCATAAATGTAAAAAGATGTTCTCGAGTACAATCCTTTACCTTAAACTAAATCCAAATGTTTTCTAAGGGAAATAAAATAAAAAGAAAAAAAAACCATAAAAGCAAAAAAATAAAAAGTTGTGTGTTGTATGCCTACATGTCTTGAACTACAAGTAATCAATGGTGCTGCCTCTTCTTGGTTGGTAGCTAGGAGTCACCTCTGAATCCTCCTCATCACCTCCATCATCATCATCACCATTGCTTGGGTGGGCCACTCCTCCGGGACCATATAGCTCCCTCGAATAGTTGGTCACCTCCAACTTGAGATTCCCAACCAACAATACCAACTCCTCATGCTCTTGGATAGTGGGCTGCAATTCAAAAAAAAATAATGGTTAGTAACTGAAACAGAAAGAGAAGAATGGCAAAAAGAGAAGGAGAAAAGGAGAAAGAACTTACTGCCCAAGTGTTGGGAGGGAAATGATAGCCCATGGCGTTAGGATTATGGGGCATAGCACACTCCCGAGCAAAGCCATTAGGGCCACAAGCATAGACTGTCTAAGGGAGATGTAGAGGGTCAATGGGCTCACCGGTAGTAGGTCCATCCTATTACAATTTTCCACAATAGAAGTCATGACAAACAAGAAAAAAGAGAAGAAGAGATTGAACATATACCTGAGCAGTAAGGGAAGGCATAAGGTAAGTGATGTTGAACTCCTCGTAGTCCAACCCCTCAAGAAGCCACTCAGCATAGGAAACACCACTCCCCCATGAGTTGTACTTGGCATCAATCATGGAGTGTAAGGCAAGCATGAACTCAGGAGGGTCCATCGAAATTTGTGGGTCATCCCTACCCATAAACTAGCACTGCACCCTCTCCGTTAGGTATAACACCCTCAAGCCCGCTCCTTCAAAGGGACGAGTAATCTACAAGGCAATGAAAGCGGCAAGCTCCAAGTCTTGAGAAGTAGGGAAGGGTTGGCCAGCCCATGGAGTCTAGTTAACCTATAATGACACAAGATTAGAAGAGAGAGATCCTAAGGGACATGCATGAAGGAACATGAAAATTAGAACTCTTGAATTTACCTTATCCGAAGTTAGCCCAACAAGGTAAGCCCTCACTCGAGGGAACTCCTTTAGAATTAGATTGGTAGCCGGGGTTATGAGGCCATACCTAACAACCCACTGCTACAAAAAAAAAAAAAAAAAAAAAAAAAAAAAAAAAAAAAGGCATAAGCCACAAGTTAGATGCAAGATAGCAATTTGCAAGATGACAATTTGCAAAATAATATAGTTTGCAAGACTACAAGCTACAAATGAAAATGCAAGAAATGGAAAGAGAACTAACCTCAAAGAGCTTCCAAGGCCCTAAAGGCTGCCATAAAGTGCCCCGGCTAAGAGTGTCAAGGGTGGAGTAAAGATAGGTAAGACATGCTTGCCCCTAGTTAGCCCTTCGTGCCTCTCCAAAGTCCTGAAAGAGGGTCAACCACCTCAAAGACACCATTTTCCTACCATTGGCAAAGAGGTAGGCCCCCAACAAGTGAAGAAGGAAAGCCCTAGCCATACGGACACACTCTTCCATAGTCCTCTATGGGAGAAGCATGTAATCTAACACAAAGTCAAAGCAGCGGATGGTCTCAATGGAGTATGTCCTCCCCAACATGTAGAGACCCAACTGGATGCCCGACACATAGTCCAAACTAATGATGGCCCCTTCGAAGCTAAGGCCGGTTATACGGTAGAAGTCGTAGGGAGTCACCGTCATCTCCCGCTCAGTGATATCAAAGGTGTGGGTAGTATCCCACCACCTCTCAATGAGGCACTACACCAAGGTAGCACTCGCAAACTTCTCCGGAAGAAGACCAATGACAAGCTCGAAGCTTGGCTCCCAGATGTAGGCCCTAGTTTCGGGGACAAAAAGGTTATGCCACTCCACCACGATGTTAGTGCTCCCTCTACCAGCATAAGGGGATGATGACTGCAACAACAACAACAACCCACAAAAAAATAAATAAATAAATAAAAAATAAAAAAAGAGATTAGATTCTTGATTCAAGCAGAATTGATGAAAAATGATGTTCTCGATGTAAGAATGAAGATAAAAAGAAGGATATGGTGATATTCAAGTGCAAAGATGATAAAAAGGTTTGTTAGGATTGCATATAGAAGTGAAATAGATGAAAAATAAGTGAAAATGGGCAAAGTAGGGCTTCTGCCAAGCGTTTCACATATGTAGGTCAAAGCGCACATACTCAAACAGGACCCCGCATACGCACGCCCATTCCCACGTATGTAGAGCCTTAAGAACAGCCCTGCATATGCAAGAATACAGTTGCATACGCATGATTTCAAGCTACGTACACAGGCCCGAGCCCAAACATGCAGGACATAGATAGATTCAGTTCTTCGACATTTTCAAGTATACATCATCCAAAATCAATCCTAAACATATTCCTACTCGTCCTAATGTATCAAGTTTTCATCTAAACCCATCCCATAACAAAACCCAAGTATTTACATGGCCAAAAACACATTAAAACAGAAGATCAGAGAGAAACGTTAAAATGAGAAAATTTTTGAAAACTTATAGATTCAGCCATGGGGATGTGATTCTTAGGCCGGTATGTTAATGGTGGAGACCCCATCAACCTCGTTGCCCCACTCCAGTGGGTGAGATGGAATGCATCAAAAGAGATGACGTAGAAGGACTTCTTGGCCTTGGGTGCCATTAGAGAAGATGAAGAGAGAATGAGAGGGTTTAAGAGAATGAGAGAGTCAGGAAGTGAGGAAGAGAAAGAAGAGAGGGAGGTTTTTGTAGAGAGAAAAAAAGAAGAGTTATGGAGAATATGAAGAGATGAGGGAGATGAAGAGAATGAAGAAGAAAAAGAAGCGGATAGTAGCCGTTGGGAAAACTAAAAAGGCGGGAACACACCTGATGGCTAAACTACATGTAGTTTAGTCATGAACAGTAAAAAAATAAAAATATAAATAAATCTTTTCTTCTTTCAAAAAAAAGGAGGGACATCTCAAATTGCCCCACTTAGGCTCAAAATTATCAAAGGACTCCCCAGTGAGCGATAAAGGAAGTAGAAGACTCTTCCCCCAATGAAGCATGTACATCCCGAAACCATCCCCAGTAGATCAAGTACATCAAGAACATTATCCTCAGTAAGGAAGCAAGAGATTCTTCCTTAGCAGATCAAGCGCATCAAGAACACTATCCTCAGTAGGGAAGCAAAAGACTCTTCCTCAATGGTTCAAGCACATCAAGTACACTATCCCCATGGAGGAAGTAGAAGATTCTTCCCCAATGGATCAAAACACACAAAGCATCATCCCTAGTAAGGAAGTAGAAGACTCTTCCCTAATGAATATCATCCCCATAGAGGAGGCACAAGATTTTTTTCTGATGAACCCAAGCACATTTAAACAATACCCAAAGAGGAGGCAAAAGATTCTTCACCAAAGTATCCCCAGTGAGGAAGTAGAAGATTCTTCCTCAAAGTCCTTAGCAAAACATGAAGAAAGCAAAAGATTCTTCCCTAGTGGATCACACATGTACACTACTCCCCAGTGAGTCCATCCATATTACTCCTCAGTGAGTTTCTCACCCCCAAGTAAGTCATGAGAGGCAGAAGATTCCTCCCCATGCACATCTACTCCTCAGCAAGTTTTCACCATCCCTAATGGACCAAACAATCAAGACTACTCGTACACATATCCTCCGAGAGTTGAACATGCAGGCACAGTAGAAAAGCGTAGAGATAATGATAGAGAAAGAGACCAAGGCCAACCCGAGGCAAGAGCCTCACCAGAAAAGGTAGAGAAAGAAGTGAAGAAGACAAGAGGAACAAGTTTTCTGGAGAAGTTTAAGGCAAGAGTCATAGATGGACACCACAGAGACTATATCATTTTGTTGTTTGTTGGGTTAGCTCATAAGAGCACTCTTGTTTGTTTTCTTTTTTTTCTTTTTAAGTGACTCTAGGATAGTGAGTCACTCATCATTTGCTTGCAAGTGGCAAAACAGGTTTTGGGATAGTGAACTTGTTGTTGCTCGTTTCCCGAGCAACAAAGGTGGGACTTCGGACATACGAATCTCATGCAACTCTTCGGAGTTGCATCCCACCCCATGTATGTGTAATGTGTGTCGTGTGCATGGGTTGGGCCCAAGTTGTACGTCAAAATAAAATGTTTTGTCTCTTATTCTTTTAATTCCATTAGCGAAGCTCACAAATCAAAGGAGGGGCATCTATAGACACCGCATTTTGTACCCTTACGACTCGAGCCCCCGTTCCCCAATGATGCTCGAACACTAAGGCCCAAGGCCAGTTTAGAGTCCAATCAGATATCAAATTGACTTGAGAAGTGTTAAAATGGAAAATATCACTTTTTAAATGCACACAAATGTATTTTTGGAAATAAATGACCAAAGTGGTTCTTGACCGTGGCCTGCGTACATGGGCCAAAGCATGCATATGCAGGCATATTCTTGTGTACATAGCTAGGGTTTCAAAAGTATGGAAATGGCAAGTTTTTTGCAATAATGGGTGAGATTTGGAATGAATCCCAATCATTTGAGAGCCGTTCCAAACCTCATTTTTTTCCACTATAAAAAGTCTTACCTAGTACATTTTCAAAACACATAGAAATCTCACAGGAAAAACCTAAAATTCATTAGAAAATAGTGAATCAAAATGCAGTATTTCACAAAACACCCTCAAGTCATTTTTATTTAATTGGGACCTTTTCTAGCCCCAATCCTTTTAATTTAATGTTGCTATTCATTTTTTTATTGGTTTTTGAATACACTTGACTGAGGGCAACGGTCAAAATCAAGCTTGAAAAACTTTTTGTGTGAGGTATTCTTTTAAACTTCTCTTTTTCCTTTCTTTTACTTTTAGTCTTTAAATCTTCCTGTTTTCTTTGTTTGTTAGAATATGCTTTAATATGTTTTTCTAGGTTAGGTTTAAGCTTCTGTATGTTTAAAATGCATGTTTGTTTGTTAGAATTAGGGTTTTAGTTCATGCTCTGCTTTTCTACTTAGTTTGTTCCTGGGTTATTGTTTTGAACAAGTCCCACGCATGCATGCCATGAGCATGTGTACGCAAGTTCAATCCTGCATACACAGGCCTCTGGTCACGCATGCAGGCACTTACCCAAAAACCCTAATCCAAATTCCTTGTTATTTGGCTCGTTCGTTTCACATGCTTTGTCTCTTTTTAAGGCCTTTTCATATGTTTATATGTATTTGTGCCTCTGTCTTATATGCTTGTTTGTCTTTAAACATGCTTAGATGAGGGTTTTATGTTTGCTTCTTGTTTTGAATGCCATGAGCATGCATTCACATGCCCATTCATGATGCCATAGGTGTTGAGATGCTGCAAGGTAAGTGAGGTAAGTGCATTCACATGAACATGCATGTATGCTGCAAGGTAAGTAGGGTAAGTGCATTCACATGAACATGCATGTTGTTTGTTTAATCCTCCTTTGACATATGTGTATGAAGTTAATGATTTGCTCATAATATGTGTTGCTTGCTTGATGATATGTTTGCTACCATGTTTGGGGCTATTGCCATGTTAGATGAATGTTAGGATTATGTGTGGTTTGGCTCTCTTTTGCTTTAAGATAGATAAGTATGCTTGTTTAGGGATAAAGATGTCGTGTTGTTTGTTAGATGCATAATTAGTGTGTGTGTGTGAGTTTAGAATACAAGTATTGAATTAGTTTTTAATAGGGTTAAGACATAAGACACGATGATGGGAGGTCAACCTTAGGATTGGGCAATCTTAGGTGCTTAACACCTTCCTAAGAGCACATCTAAACTCCGAACTCATACTTTGATTGTAGGATCAAAGGTCTTTCCTCAAGAGGACATTGTACCATTGCAAAAACTAGATGGCAACTCCCCCTTGTGTCCACCCCCCCCCCCCCCCCCCTCTCCAAAAAAATTTAAAAAAAAAAAAAAAAAAAAAAACTGTCAAATTCTCCTCTATAAACCTAAGCATTAGTTCCCCCACACTCATACCATAACTTATAAATATTTCATTCAAATTAATCACTGTGCAGCAAGTTCTTTTCTCTAAATCATCATTCGTTCAACTAAACTCACAAAACTTTGTTCTTACTCTATAACCTGACCATAGAACCTTACACAACATTCAATCAACCCAACTTTGCAGCAATTTCATTGTTGAGAATAAACTTTATTTCAAGAACCTAATTTTGGAACTAAGAGAACTAAGCCATACTTCCTAAGTTTAATGGATAATTTTCATACAATTAGATTGGGACCAACCTATTTTTCACCTATAGGGACATTATTTAAACAAAAAAAATTAAATTTATAAATTTAGACCCAACTATATTATATCAACTATTTATCACTGTCATCATTGTCATTATTATTATCACGTGACTTAACTCATATGTATTAGAAGCTCATAAAATTTTCACAATGCAGCAAGTTATACCTTCTTGCAGGGGCTATCTGCTAAATCAGTCTAGGCAATGTTCAGACTTTCACCATCTTCTAGATCGCTTGCAACCATGCATGCAAGACAAGACAGTTCTGTTACTTTTTAATTTTTTAAAAGCAATTGTACATACCCATTTGGGTTTAAACCTATAAGCACATCCTTGACCTTAATCTTATTCTTAGAGTAGAGGAAATGTTATTGGAGTTGGAGCTCATTGACAAATAGTCCTTTTTGTTCACGGATATGGCGATCTCTCCATTAATTAAGTTTGTACTTTAATTTCAGTACATTCAGTGCACAACACGTGGTGGATGCATGTGAGCAATAGTAACATTGTGGTCCTTTCCACTTCGGCCCAATTTGTTTGAGCCAAATTTCTTGAATATTATGATGTTAGGACATCCACAGCAGTGGAGTTAAAAATTTAACTTTTTAACTTTATCAAAAGTTATTTTATCTATTTTATTTATACATATGCTGCAGCAGTAGATTTATTTTAGCTTTCAACGCAATAAAATAATATCAATATCACAATAAAATAATATATCCCTTACAATAAAATAATATACACCACTACCCAAAAAAACATCCAAAGCACCTATCACAACCACCACCACCACTACCACTACCACCACCACCACCGGTCACAACCACCACTCTACTTTGGCAACCACAACACAACATAGAAAAAAAACAAAAACAAAAACATCCACAAACCCACTATCAAAATCATCTACCACCACCACCATAGCCACCAAACCCATATGAAAATACATAAAAAAAAAATACAATCATAGCAAAGAGAAAAGAGAGATGGATGGCAGCAGCGGCTTGCGGCTTGCGGCTTGGGTCAGAGCGAGGTGGCTCTGTGGCGGCTGGGTGAGCGAGATTGGCGAATAGAGGAAGATGGGCGATCGGTGATGTGGGTCTGTAGTGGCTGGGTCGGTGAGGCGAAGTGGGTCTATGGGTCAGTGAGCACGATGTGGGTTTGTGGGTCAGTGAGGGCGATGTGGGCGGTCTGTGGTGGCGAGTTGTGCCGGTGTCAGTGACGTCGAGAGAGTGAGAGGTTGAGAGACTTGCCGGAGTTGAGAGAATGAGAGGTTGAGAGACTTGAGCTGAATGAGAGAGAGTGAATGAGAGACCGGTGAAAAAAAAAAAAAAAAAAAAAAAAAAAAAAAAAAGTTGTACCTAGGGAATAAAAAATTACTTTTTATTTTTAGATGTGAACTACAGTGCACATCTATCTATAGATGCGCACTGTAGCAATTCAGCTAAAAAATTTAGCTATTGCTCCACTGCTACAAAGGAGTTTTTTGTGTTTTGGCACATCTAAAATAGCTATATAGCTATTTAACTCCACTGTTGCAAGTGCTCTTAGTAGACTTATCCTTTTAACTGGATGTGTTTTGCTGCACACAGCGGTGGCTTGATGTATTTAGGTGGTTAAGATGAAAATTGATTATCTTGTATTAGATGTAAAATTACTATTAATTAATATGAACTACATAGAATTTTTTCTTTTTTTAGAAATTTTAAAAAAAGAAAAAGTTTGACAAAATTTTTCATACTTGTTGATGTGGCAAATTGATAGTGGTAAGTAAAAAAGTGGTGTTAGTGATAGACTTAGATGAGAACCAGTAAAAGTTTGCTAACTCAACTCTTATTATTATTATTATTTTTTTTAGAAGTGCAATATTCACAATATTTTTTACAACAAATCCTAGGTTTTAAGTTGCTTTTTGTTTTCTATTTGAAAATATCACTATAATTATTATTTTTTTGCCATCAATAACAACCTACTACTTAACATTAGTTGTAAAAGTGTTGTGAAAAATATTGCAGACGTTGCATTTTTCTCTCTTTTTTATTTGTTTTTCATCTGATAAAAAAATATTATTTTATTTATTGATTATAAATAACCCTGTTGATTAAAATTTAGAGGCTTTTTTTTTTACTTGGGGCCTTAGGTGATTGCTTTTCTTGCTCTAGCATTCAGTCGGCTCTGGCTGCACATGCTAGAATAAACTTTTATTGACTAGTATTTTGAGAAACTATGGGTCCGTTTGGTAGAAGAGTTTGAGTAATGTTGTTTGTATTTTTTTGAAATACGTGTAGGTGAAAAAGTGTATGGAAATGCATGTAATGTTATTTAAAAATTGAAAATGTATTGTTTAATAACTCTACCAAACAGGGCCTATGACTTTTCGTTTTTAAATTCTATATGATTGGAGGTTTGTTCCTGTTTGAGATATAGATAATGTTAGCGTAATATCTTGGCCAAAATGCCCAAATGACCATAAAATCGTAAGTATATAGTTAGTAGACCCAGTTTACAAACATTATAATTTACTAGCATTTCAAGTCTTTGAGAGTCGATTTTGGCACATAAATCGAGTTTCAAAAGCTCGATTTCCATGGTCCAATCACATCCAATGTGGCATATTTTTCCACATGGTGACTACATGGAAATCGAGTCTTAGAGACTCGATTTACAACCTTTATATACCTCAAACTAGAACCCAGAACTTCAGAAAAAAAAAAAAAAAAAAAAAAAAAAAAAAAAAAAAAAAAACCCAGAAACAGCGAAAGAAGATCAAGACCCAGTGCGAGACCCAGGCCGCGCACCGTGCGCGACCCGTCACGCTACCCAGGCCGCGTCACGCGTTGTCTGGGCACGGCCTGGGTCACGCGCGAGACCCAGGACGTGCACCGTGCGCGACCCATGCTCTTTCCTATCAGATCTGAATCTCAATTTCTCTCTCTCTCTTTGTTGTTTTTTGGCTGCAGTGAAAGCTTTGAACGCGCGACCCATGCTCTTTCCGATCAGATCTGAATCTCAATATCTCTCTCTCTGTTGTTTTTTGGTTGCAGTGAAAGCTTTGAACGAAACTTTTACGAGAGACTTTGACTTAAATTTTTTTTTTTTTAAATTTTTTTGTTTTTAAATCGAGCCTTAGAGACTTGATTTCCAGCTAGGAAAAATTGCCACATCAGGCTTGGAAATCGAGTATTTGAGACTCGATTTATAGGCCAAAATCGACTCTCAAAGGCTCGAGATGCTAGTAAATTATATTGTTTTAGGACCGGCCTACTAACGATATAGTTAGGATTTTATGGCCATTTGGCCATTTTCGCCTAATATCTTGGGGAAATCTAATGGAGATTGTACAAATCGTAGTACAAGTCAACAATTTATGATGTACGTAGGAATTGAATCTCAAGTTTTTTATTTAACTATCAGACATTTTATGAGTTAAGTTAATTAGAATCTAATAAAAAAAACTGTTTATTTAAACCTTATATATAGTAGATTTTGTTAACTCCCTACGGTTAAATGCACTAACGTGCTCACGTGGATAAATATATATAATATTTCAAAAAAAAAAAAAAAGTTCCCCCAATTGAGAGAGAAAATGGGTTTCAGTCTTTGCGAGAGAGAAACCAGAGGATCTCCCACAAAGGAATCGCCGCCGATTTCGCTGTTAGAGGTTCCAACGGGACCTTTCGTGCAACACCAGCGGCCTAGCGCAATGAGCAACTCCACCTGCGTTTCCTTTTAATACAATGAACTACTCGGGTTTTCTTTGGTCTGTTTTTGTTACTATGAAGAAGTCGGAAGATGATTCCTGGGATTTTCTAAAGCCTGAAATGTTTGTAGCAATCGGATTTTCATTCTTCTGGGCATCCACTGTATCTAAACTCAAAAATTGTTGCAGCCATGGACACTAATATTGATGAGGTATAACTTAAAATTTTGAGGGTAGAATTAAGAAATTGGATAGATTGCTCTTATACTTCAACTATTCAGTGGTTTTTGCTTTTGGATTTGGAAATCTATGGTCTTCTGTTATCTCCGTTCGTAGCTCTGGTCTTTCTACAGCCAAAGACTATAACCCAGTTTTTATTTTCTCGATTCAGGGAAACATATTTTTATTATAATTTTTTTTATCCATGTGCGGTCATGGGAGCAAGTTAGTGAATCTAACGGTAGACCAACGGTGGCAAACGTGAAGTTCAAGTGTGTCATGGCATTTTTCCCCTCCCATTAAGCATCACATGCCCAACTTGTTTAAATGAAATTTATTTTAAATTTTGAATTTCAAATGAAACATTTTGAAAGTTTAAGTAAATAACATGCCAAAAACTCAAATGTTTATTTATTAATTTTTCTATACAATAAGTTTGAAGAATTTGAATCTTTGATGTTTTCGTTAGAAATATCAGGAAGTATTAGACTATCAATTAAGATACAAAATTCTTGGAAAATGTTTTAATAAAACTAAATGGAGGACTACAAGATTTAAATAAAACCATATGAAACTAAAAAGTTTAAATGAAAATTTTCCAAAAAATATATATGATGTTCAAATGAATTGCATGAAACTTGCCTAATAAAAATAGTTGGATTGTTGTGGTGCATATTTTTCTTTCACGCCAACAATTTAAACCAATTAGTCACATGATGTTTTGATAAAGAAGAAGACAATAATATCAATAGTAAAGAAAAATGAGAATAAAATTTCATTTATCCTAAAGAACAAGACAGTAATGTAAATATCATTAAGTATTTTCTTCCTGTGACAAACAATAAAGTAGATCCTTATAATATTTTAATAAATTATTTAGATATAGTTCTTATGATAATTTTAGCTATAGACCATTTTGATAACAGTGTTAGTGAAATCACTTCATTTTGAGAAGTAATTAACAATAGAAAATTTCGATAATGTATTAGCCATAGAATATTTTAATCATAATTTGTTACTTTGTTACTTGGAGATTGATATTGTTGAAAGATGCGATGAAAATGTTACAATGAGCTTCATGGTTTGTTACAGGAAGATTATGTTGAAGGTGTTAGGTTCCAAATAATATTATCAACAATATTAGCAATTCAAAATAACAATCACACATAGGAACACAAAATCTACGTGGAAAACCTTTCTCTTTAAACGTAAAAACCATGGGACAAACTCCGAATAATTTTACTATTATCAAATTAATTACAATAATTCAATTCTTATATATGTCTCATGGCTAAAGAAAAAATGTCTCTTGTTTTCTTTGCTCTCACATAAACTAATTATCTTTCTCAAATGTGGCAACACTGCTCTCTCCCTTCTATTTTCTTCTCTATTCATAACTCCCTTTTTTGGTTGTCTTCTTTCTCTAAGAAGCTCCCTCTTGGCTTTTTTTTTTTTTTTTTTTCTCTCTCTCTCTCTCTCTCTCTCTCTCTCTTGGGCGGCACCTTTTTTTTCTTCACTGGCACTCTTTTTTAGCTTACGTGTATTCTTCCTTTTAGCACATGCATGCCTTTTATATACAAAAGAAACTTTAGCTGCCTTCCATTCCTAGTAGCACATAAACTCTAATTCTTTTCCTAAAGAACACTTGGATTTCTTTATCAACTTCAACTAGAATTCTTGTCATGCATTAATTATTCAACACACTAACTCCTAAATACAATAGGAGTAGCTTAGCTCATTAGAGCATCCACAGCAGTGGAGCTAAAAATGTAGCAATTTAGCTCCATCAAAAGTTACTTTATCTATTTTACCTACACACATACCACAGCAATGGATTTATTTTAGCTTTCAATACAATAAAATAATATAAACACCACAATAAAATAATATAACCACTACAATAAAATAATATATCCCACTACCCAAAAAATTTTCACAACACCAACCACAACCACTTCTACCATCAGCCACCACCACCACCACCAGTCCAAAAAAAAAAAAAAAAAACCGATATCTCCAATCTTTTTCCTTTACCAGACCAAACAAATTCACCGATCACAAACAAAATAAAAAATCACAAATCACAAACAGGCAGCACGTCGGCGAGCTCCATGGGTTTCAGACCGGCAGCTTGATGAGCAAGCGATCGGCGGCATGAGATGAGGCGTGAGGCAGCGTGAGGCGATCGACGACACAACGTCGGCGAGCTTCAATGAGCTTCAGACCAGCAGCTTCGATGAGCTTCAAACCGACAGCTTCAGACCGGCGACTTGATGAGCAAGCGATCGGCGGCATGAGGCGGCGTGAGGCAATCGGCGGTGTGAGGAGATCGGCGGTGGAAGAGAAGTTTGCTTGAGAGAGATAGATGAGAGAGTGACTGGGGAGATATTCAGCAAAAAAAAAGACTGCGGAGATGAGAGAGTGACTGAGAGAGAGACTGAGAAAGATGAGAGATGAGCGAGAATTTTTATTATTTTATTAACCGGCCGAATAAAAAATTCATTTTTTTTTTTTTTTGCTATCAGCTACAGTGCACATCTATATATAGATGTGCACTGTAGCGGAACATCTAAATTTTTTCCTTATACCTCCACGGCTGCAGCGTTTCTTTTGGGTATGTGGAGCTAAATTTTAGTAATATAGCAATATGCCTCCACTGCTGTGAATGCTCTTAAAGAGCTTTCACGTGCGCTGGACCTTGGTGCCAACTTGCACCCAACACAAGGATGTGGTAAATATGTTATAGGGAAATTATTTTGTTAAAGGAACATGAATACGTTAGAGGGATATACTTTTTGGTTTGTTATAGGAAGAATACGTTATGCTTATTTATTACTTTTTTGTTCTTTAATTAGAATCAATAGATTTTTCCTTCCTAATTTATTTTTTAAGCTTTTCCCTAATAATATTAAAAAAAATTTATTGAAGAGAAAGAAATTATGAAAGAAAAATACTCATAAATGATATGAGACTGTAATAACACACTGTAACAATACAAATGTTTTTTATTAGAAAAGTTTCATGTAATTTTCATTTTAATCTCATAGTCTTGGATACATTTCATTTAAACCTTATTGTTTCACTTTCTTTTTGTTAAAATTAAATATTTTTATTCAAACCTAATTTTTTTTTTTTTTTTTTATAGTTTTGTTTTAGTGTTTTAGGCATATTTCCATTTGGAACTTAAACATTTAGATTGTTTCATTTAAAACTCAAAGTTTGAAATGTATTTCATTTAAACCAAATAGTCACATGATGTTTAACAAGGATTAACAAATTTGTGATAGAAGGTGTACGGCACGGGGACCCCGGAGCCCTTGTAGGCCTTAGGCCCAAGTTGAACGGTTTGTCCCACGAATCCTGACGCTCATGTCATATAAACTGGGCTTAAGACCCACCAGAGCCACGGAGGCAAAATCCCGCAGTGTTATGTCAGGTCTAAAGCCTGTTAGGCCGGTCATCGAGAAAAGTACTTATCTCCTCGGTGCCATGAGGTTGCCCGGCACGTCCATCTCCTTTGCACATGGGTGCTTGGAAAGGCCCTAGCCTGAATGCTCGGCGACTCCTTGGCAATTCCCGCCGCCGAACATCATCCCTCCCCGGGAGTAGGAACCAGTCCCAATGCAACTCACACCACACTCACAGCTAAACATCCACTTAGCAATAACAATATTGGACCTCCATTTCCACTATCCTTAATAGCAATCATGATTTTCCCACTAATTTTGAACTATAAATAGACGAGGCCAAGGAGAGGAAAAGGGTGGTTGAGGTTCTGAAAGAAAAGCTTTAAATCTATAGTAAGAACTATGAAGAAAAGGGGGGGAGAAAGGCAGTCCAGTGGTTGTAGAAAAGTTTATGGGTCTCTAAGTTAGAATCACCCAGAGTAGGAAAATCATAGCCCACATTATAAGTATATTAAGCCCAAGAGCGAGACTAACCCATTAAGCTGGTTTGAGGCGGACACAATTGGCGCCGTCTGTGGGAATCTCTTACAAAGCCGTGGTTTGACGGAGACCCATCCTCGAAAGATGTTCGGAAGACGTCCAGAAGGTTCTGTTGAAATTGGCTCGGTGGGATCATCTCAGGGATCCACATGGCGAGAGAGAAGGCAAAAAAGGCACGAAGACAGGGAATGTGAACACGGGGAAGAAGGGTCTGGCCTTGGAGAGGGGTTATACCACACGAACGGGCAGCAGCGGACGCTTTGGGGCACAGGCTATTGGATGACTGAGTCTAGGAGCTTGAATGGTTGCATAGATTGGTAAGAGACTTGGAGTTAAAGGCAAGGGGTAGACACCGAAGTGGGGACCGAGATAACGCAACAACAAGATTTGTGAGCGGAGGAGATAGCCATGGTCGGGGATCCGAGCAGTCTGGTCCCCATTGACACTAGGACCGTTCCCATTCCCGGGAGTCCCGTAGATGCCAAGACCGTTCGCATTCGCGAGAATCCTACCGACATCGGGAATGTTCATGATCACGGGATTATGAGAGGGGGAGTTCGGATTCACCGAAAGAGCAACGGCCCCGAAAAGCCGTGCCCTAAGGAGAGCTGTCCGGTCACCTTTTTCCAATGATATTGAACAGGCCCCAATACCAGATAGGTTCACCTAACCGCCTTTTAATTCCTACGATGGGAAGACGGACCCCATGGAGCACGTTAGCCATTAAATCCAAATGATGTCTCTACACACTCATAATAATGCGCTGATGTGCAAGGTGTTTCCCTCGAGCCTTGGACCCACAACATTGAGATGGTTCAATGGGTTACGTAAGGGTTCCATCCATAGTTTTGCTGTGTTAATCCAAGAGTTCGGCGCATAGTTTGTAACCTGCAACCGGGTATCGCAACCGGTGGACATGTTGCTTTCTATGAAGATGAGGGTTGGGGAAACCCTTCGCAGTTATGCCAGCCAGTATTGGGTGCTTTACAATGAGATAGGCAGAGAAAACGAAAAGATCACAGCAAGCACCTTTAGAATGGGACTCCTCGAGGACTCCGGATTACAAGAACCGCTGACTAAGAAGCCTCCCGAGGGCATGAGGTAGCTAATGAGGTGCATAGAGGAGTACAAGCGTCTAAAAGATGATCGGCTGCAAAATAAGGGCAAGGCCCCACTATTGAATTTCCCCTGGCAGCTCGGATTTCATCAAGAGCCTAGAAGGACCTAAGAATACAAGAGACAGAAGTGCAGATAGGAGAAGTGAATGTGACGTTTAAAGAGCTGGTACACTAGATCGTAGATCGGATTAAGAATGAGTCATATTTCAAATGGCCGAACAAGATGGGGGGTGATCCATCTCGGTGAAACTAAAGCTTGTACTGTACGTATAACAAGGATAAGGGCCATACAACCGAGCAATGTCGGATGCTGAAAGACCATCTAGGACAGTTAATGTAGGCAGGATATCTAAAAGAGTTTGTGGTGGATTCCGGAAGTCGGGGTACCAGCCAGGGCGCTCAACAAAGGGGAAATCCCCTCCCACCACCATTGGGAGTGATTGAAGTTATCCAAGCCACCCCAAGGGAGTAGGGCCGATGTGATGTATCCGGACCTATTCAAAGGGCTCGGGCTAAGAAACTGGGACCTATTAAAATATGATACGCCGTTGGTCGGGTTTGACGGTAGGATGGTCGCTCCTGAGGGACAAATCTCCCTTCTCGTGAATATGGAAGGAAAGGAGGTGATGGTAACATTCATAGTGGTCAATTCGTTTTCATCGTACACGGTGATTTTTGGACGATCGTGAATCCACGCAATGGGGGCTGTTTCGTCCACCCTGCTTGTAAAGGTCAAGTTTCACACTGAGTGGGGTATAGCCGTGGTAAAGGGGAGTCAGCAAGTTGCCAGACAATGCCTGGTAGCTGCAGTTCATAAGAAGAAGGGACAGATCGAGAAGAAGGAAGGCACCGAGGAGGCCCTTTCATAGCAATTACAGAACCCCCAGGAGGGATTGGGGGCTAGTTATGTCGAGCGGTTAATCAGGGTAAGGATACTACCAGATGATGATCAGTATTTTCAGGTGGGGACTAGCATGATGAATGAGGATAAGATAGAAACATTGCTGTTCTTGACACGAAACGTGGATGTATTTGCATGGAACCCGTATGAGGTGCCCGGGGTGGACCCCGAGTTCATCGTCCACAGGCTTAATGTGAATCCGTCGTTCCCTCTAAAGAGGCAGAAGCTGAGAAGGTCGGCCAAAGAACATGTCGAGGCAGTAAGGCAGGAGGTCAGGAAGTTGAAAGAGGCCGGGGCAATAAAGGAGATCTTCTTCCCAGATTGGCTGGCAAATACCGTGGTGGTTAGAAAGAAGAATGGCAATTGGAGAGTCTGCGTAGGCTTCACGAATTTGAATCGAGCATGCTCCAAGGATCCTTTCCCCATGCCAAAGATTGATCAGTTGGTTGATGTAACCTTTGGGCACTAGAGGATGAGCTTTCTGGACGCTTTTCAAGGATACCATCAGATCACTTTGGCTGTCGAGGACTAGGAGAAGACAGCATTTATCTCCCCCGACACTAATTACCACTACATGGTAATGCCCTTCAGGTTGAAGAATGCCAAGGCAACCTATCAACGGATGATGACTAGAATGTTTCGTGACAAGATCGGGCGTACGGTTGAAGTATATATCGACGGCATGGTGGTAAAAAGTAAGCAGGAGGCTCGGCATGTAAAGGATCTTCAAGGTGTATTCGAAGTACTTCGGCAGCATAAGCTACGACTGAACGTGGACAAATGTGCCTTTGGAGTAGGGGCTGGCAAATTCCTTGCTTATCTGATCACCAATCACGGGATAGAGGTCAACCCTGACCAGATCGAGGCCATGCAACGTCTTAAACCGTCGAACAATTTGAAGAAAGTACAGATCTTGACCGAGATGTTAGCTGTCCTTAACCGATTCATTTCTAAATTTGCCGATCACTGCCATCCATTCTATCAACTCCTGAAGAAATGGAAGAGATTCCAATGGGATGAGAAGTGTGAAAAATCTTTTCAAGACTTGAAAGAATATTTGATGCGGGCACCAATGCTGGCCGCCTTGAAGCCCGAGGAGGACCTGGTCATGTACCTCTCAGTGTCTGATCACGCCGTGAGTGCCGTGCTTTTAAGAGACCAGGGAATGCAGCAACCCGTATATTACGTTAGCAAAACTTTGGCCGACGCCAAGACTAGATATCTGCCTCTAGAAAAGTTGGTCTTGGCACTAGTGAACGCTACTCGAAAGCTGCCCCATTATTTTCAAGCTCATACCGTATACGTCTTAACCGAGTACCCTTTGCAGTCATTATTGAAGAGATCTGATTTCACGGGCTAGATAGCCAAATAGGGGACACAGTTGGGATCTTTTGATATAAGGTACAAGTCGTAGAGTTCGGTGAAAGGCGAGATTCTTACTAACTTTGTCACAAAGTTGTCACCAAAGGCTAAGCCAGAGGTGGTCTGTCATGTAGAGTGTCGCCCGTGGAGGGTGTTTGTAGATGACACCTCGAGTTCAGCAAGGTACAGTGCCAGGATTGTCATAATCACCCTGGAGGAGGTGTGGTTGGAGCATTCTTTTAGGCTGGGATTCAGGGCCTCCAACAACGAAGCTGAGTACAAGGCCTTGCTCGTCAGGATGAGAACTGTATTGGATTTAGGCGCCCAAGAGGTAGAGTTTTATTCTGATTCTCGGCTAGTTATCAGCCAGGTGCAGGGTAGATTTGAAGCCAGAGATTCTCGGATGAAGCAATACTTACAGGTGGTGAAACAAGTCATGAACATGTTCCACACAGCAAGTGTATCTTAGATTCCTCGGGGACAGAATAGGCATGCCGATTCTCTTGCCACACTGGCATCATCAGTAACAAAGGACATCCCACGGTTGATTAGGGTGAAGCTCTTAGGGAAACGAAGTATTGATACAGCGGTTGGTGTTGACGTCACGATGGTCTCGCTGGCCGAGTGGTGTTGGATGGACCCAATTATCAACTTCCTAACCGAGGATCGAGTCCCTGATGACGAGAAGGAAGCTAACAAGATTTGCCGAACAGCTGCCCGATACTGGTTATCGGCAGACCGAAATCTTTACTAAAGGTCATTCGGGGGTCTGTATTTGCTTTGCCTACGGCCCAAGAAGGTTATGGAACTCTTGGCCGAGCTGCATGATGGGGTCTGCGGCAGTCATGTAGGGGGGCATTCGTTGGCAAACTGAGCAATGACCCAAGGATTTTGATGGCCCCAAATGCAAAAAGATGCAGCCGAGTATGTGCCGGTCATCGAGAAAAGTACTTATAAGTATATTGTGAGCCCAAGAGCGAGACTAGCCCATCAAGCTCGTTTGAGGTGCGCACAATTGGCGCTGTCTGTGGGAATCTCCTACAAAGCCGTGGTTTGGCAGAGACCCATCCTCGAAAGATGTCCGGAAGACGTCCAGAAGTTTCTGCTGAAAGTGGCTCGGTGGGATCATCTCAAAGATCCACATGGCAAGAGAGAAGGCAAAAAAGGCGCGAAGACAGGGAATGTGAACACGGGGAAGAAGAGTCTGACCTTGGAGTGGGGTCATACCAAACGAACTGGGCAGCAGCGGACGCTCTGGAGCACAGGCTATTGGCTAGGTGATTATCTTCCCCAACAAGGAGTAATGAGAAAAAATAACACATGATTAAGAATAATAGATTCGAAAATATAATATATGTCCATAACCTCCAGTGTCAAATCCTAGGATGATTCTCTCTTAAACTAGTGTTTCCAAAAATCCACTGTGACCGGGAGCCAGCTTAATCTGATTTCCCACCAAACATCCACAAAGAACAAGTGAATATGGTCAGTTCCTTTGCGGGTGTTTGTCTTTTCCTATATTTTACTTTCTTTAAAATAAAATAAAAAAATAAAAATTATATATGCAGAGAATCTTCAATCTAATATTTTTTGTTTTTGTGGTTGAGTCAATAAGAAGCAGGTCGTAATCCGACCAATGGAAGAATCTGTGTGAAAACGAAAATCAAGACGAAAACGACCCATCATCTCAACAAAATCAATGTGGGTTCTTGGTCAGATCACGCGCTTGAACCCAGCTTCTATATATGATGCTCTCATTTACACCGGGTTTTCTTCATTGTCTTGTTCACACTTCTGTCCGTAGTTCTCCTGTTAATTTACGTTACATCTTTGTCACACACACATGTACTAATACCACTCTCTCTCTCTCTCTCTCTCTCTCTCACAGTGTGCATATATATATATATATATATGTGTATGTGTGTACGGCTAGTGCGCCTATACAGAACTGTTTGCTGAAGTTTCATGCATGATCAGAAGTGTGTCTTTTATGAAACAGACATGGCTTTCTGTTGCATGAGAGAGGGATGTCGTTGAAAAATGTGATTGCATTATACATATATGCAAATTCAGGTAATACAAACTTGTCTCTGCCTGCTGCTGCAATATACACAGCCTGCGCGCAAAGGGTTTTTAAATTTTATTTTATTTTATTTTATTTAGGTACTAGTACTAAACTTAGGGCACTAGGGCTCTTTAAACGAAAACTAGGGTGCTCAGCCTCTCAGGCCTGTGTGGTCAGTAAAGAGTGTATGTAGGTCGAGGGGTCTGGTAATGCAAACAAGAATGTTTTGGTTGTTCTATCCTGATTTCAAACTCTCTGGATCTGGGGTTCAGTTGACACTCCTTTAGTTGCTTTTAACCAATCATTGTTTGCCACTTCCAAGTTACACAGTTCTGTGTAACTAGAGCATTTTGGTCAATTACTCAATTGTCCTACTCTTTTGGTGTGGTGATAGTAAGCATATCTTCTAAGTTGTGATGTGTGGTGCTATGATTTAAAATCCATAAACCTAAATTAACTTGGGCGGTTTTGGATGCTGTTGCTTCCTGAGATTTAGCTTTCAGGTGTGCAATTACTAATTATCCAACCAAATGTTTCGTTTTTGATGGCTTACATAATGAAATAAATACTTCTTCATTGATGGGAGAAGATATATATACCGTGCCCATTTCGTGAAGCATGTATATAAGATAATTGCCACATTGATGGATCTAGAGCCGGTGTATAAGATAATTAATGCATTGATGGATCTAACTCAAAAGTTCAATTATTTATTCTCCATTTCATAATGAATAGGGGAGGCAAATGGGTGGGTTTGGGGTAGGCATAATTGGGTTGAGTATATAAAATCCATTTACCCATTAAAACTCATTTAACTAATTGCTTCTAACCCAAATCCAACCCAATCCAATTATTATGGGTTAATCCCAACCCACCCAATTATCCAATTATCAAAATTACCAAAATGCCACTAAAGTGAAAATGACCAAGATACCCAAAAATCTGAAAATTACCAAAATACCCCTAAAACCCAAAAAATGACCAAAATACCCCTGAAACCTAAAAAATGACCAAAATACCCCCGAAACCCAAAAAATGACCAAAATACCCCCGAAACCCAAAAAATGACCAAAAAGCCCCCGAAGCCAAAAAATGACCAAAATACCCCTGAAACCCAGAAAATAACCAAAATACCCCTGAAACCTAAAAAATTTCATTTAATAAAAATAAAGAAATATTAAAAATATTAAATTTTGAGTTGTCATATAGTAGGTTGGAGGCTCTTTTCTTTAAATTGGTTGTGGGAAAACTTTGCCCTTCAATGAAATATTAAATTTTCTGCTACTACAGTTTGGATTACATCCAACAAGTTCTTTCATCTACATTTAGAATTGCCATTATTAACATAGAAGCTAATTGAGAAAATTGGCATGACAAAGCAGTAAAGTGAGATTTTTTGACTTTTTGGGAAGGTTTAATAAAAATAAAGAGAGTGGGAAAAAAAAAGAGGCTAAAATGGGATTAACCAATTTTACAAAGAATAATATGCTTCACTTGATAACAATGAAAAAACTATATTCAACCTAAATTTATAATGATCAGAAGGGAGGCATTATTACATGAACACTATGTATTAGCATTGCAACAACTTTGATCAATTAAATGTTATTAACCTAGGACATCTTAAACTAAAGGCAATCATATACATATATTACAATCTATAATTCTAGGGAGTAAAAAGCAAACCCCTACTGTTTCACATAAGAAACCCGTTTTCGCACATACCATTTAATTCACTAAAGAAACATAAGTGATAATATTAATGTAGCATACAACTTAATCATAAATTAGTCTTACTCCATAAGATTGCTGACTTTGTCAGTTTTCACTATGGAATCTTCACTTCTTATGTTGAATACCTGGAATAACCTTCAAACATAATTCTGAAGCTTTCCATGAGAAGAAGGGTGTCGCCCAGCAGAAGACAGCAAATCTACTAACAAGCTTTTAGTGTAATAATTTGCTGAAATGCCCCTTTCAGTCATCAAATGAAGAAGTTCTATCGCCCTTGATGTATCAGTCTTTCTTAGAAATACTCTAATAATTGTATAGTGCAATCATTCAGAAAGCAGCGAGTCTCATCCATTCTTTTAAGTAACTAACTTGCTTCATCCAATAACCCTTCATTACAAAGTCCATCTATCATTATAGTATACGTCCAAGAATTACAAAGATTATGTAAAAAATGAAAATGATTCTAAAAATTCAGCCATGAAGTTACTATTAGTAAAACCCCACACCTAAGACCAATCAAACAATTCTATCAATTGTGTCACTGAAATTTTTGCATCCTCAAAACAATGATGATGTTCCTACCAAAGAGTCAACATCAAGCATAAAGGGGCCAAGTTCCAAATATCTGCATACTACTTGCCTACCAAGTTCTAGTATTAATATATACACAGTTCATTTAACTCTTAAAACACTTAAATGAAAAATCAAAATTTGCACCCCCCACATTTCAATCAACCTGCCAACAAAATACAACAGAAACAACAAATTAGTATTAGTTGTAACTAAGTTGTGGAGATTTCTTAATTGTCAACTACTCACAAAAGCAAGAAGGCATTTACAATTACATAAAGTAGTAATTGGGTCATAGGCGTTGTATCTGTGAAATTTAGAACTCTTTTAGGCACGGCCTCTGTTATGTGCTTACCCCATTTACAATGTCAATTCAAACCAGCAGTCTGTTGTGCTTGTATGACCTGGACATGCCCAATGTTAATGCGTGTTTTGGGTTCAACCAACATGAACTATGGTGTTAATCCTAATAGAGATCCGTTGTTGCTTTCTTCCATGAGGATTTTATTGTTTGACGAGGGATGATTTAGAGTGATTCTGCAATTTTGCCAGTCAATATTATGGCTATGTTAAAATTAATGCAAGAAAGCCAAAAACAACTTATTAAATGACATGCTATAATAAAATTAAGCAAATGAAAATTACCCCATTCTCAAACACTCTCCATTCTCAAAATACCCCGAAATCATTGCATTCCATGATATCCTATCTCTCCTTGGCATTCTATTAAACATTAACCGTGCACTTTGGGCATCACCACATTTCACATACATGGTAATCAATGCATTCACCACATCCACATCTGACTCAAACCCAAATCTTAACACATGCACATCCCAAGAAAACACATCCCTCTCCTCCATCTTCCCAAACACATACCAAGCATTACCTAGATCACCAAACCTCACAAACATACTCAACAAAGCATTACCGATGCTTACCAAAAAGATAAAATTAGAAGATGTAAACTGTTTGGTAACAGAGAAAACGAAGGAAAGCAAAAGAAGACTTTTGAGTAACTAAAGAAAGGAACCAAATCCGAGATTCGAAACTTACCGATGAGTGCTGGAGTGACTGGAAAGAGATAACATGAATATTCTGGGGAACAACTCAGAAATCTACTGAAGTTTTGAAGAGTTTTGATGTGTCTGAAACTTTGAAGCTGCTGAGGCCATGATTGGAGGCCAAGAAAATGAGGGAAAATGAAAACCTAACCCAGAAACGTTTGAGGTGAGGGTTTTGAGGTGAGGGTTGGGTTTTTTTTTTGGTAGGATGGGCTGGATTGAGTTTGGGTATATTGTTTTGGGTTAAATGGGGTTTAATGGATTTTAAGTTAAAACTCAATTATTACTGGGTCTAATTAGATTAATGCCCATTTAACTCAACTAATAATTAGGTGCATTTGAGTTTAATTAGAGTTGACGGATTTGGGTGGGCAAATGGATTTAGGCTTACTTTACCATCCCTAATAATGAAACAAGTTCTTGGACTGGCAGACATAATGTGGGAACTATAAGATGTCACATATTTCATATTTTTACTATTTTACCATGTAGAATAAGTTATAGGACGTGAAATGCTTCATATAAGACAGTTGAGAGTGTTTTTTTGATAAACTGAGTCAAACAGGAAACAGAAAGCCAGTACATGAACAATCAAACCTACACGCATCTGAGATGACAGTAGGAAACTAGGAATATTGAGCTTATTTCAACAAAAGGAACTCCTAACAATAACTGCCAGTTTTGTGGAAGCATGAGTAGCAGAATTACTTGCTCTGTGAACCCAGCAGAAACTATAATTTGGAACTAAGCTCTAGGAAATTACTAATTATAGTTTGGATAGCCCAATCAGCTTTGGTGCCCGTTGGGAACCAGACAATCAAAGCAAGTTTTTGAGTTGCCTTCAATGAGAAGCAACAGCAACCATGTCAATGCATGGCCAGCCAAGTACTCCAGACAACCGGAAATAAGCCTTTTGAACCAAGCATTTGGAAACATTTAAATTATCCCAAAGCAAACCAATGGAATTCTGTAACTTCTATATCATTCTTTTATGGTGACTCCACATACAGACACCCTATGACAGGCAGAATTGGCCTTACAGCACATATACAGAACTTGGGAAGCTATTGCATGTGCTTTCCCAATTCAATATGAAAAATAAATAAAATTCTATCAATATTATTTACTGTAAAAATATCAGAGCTGAATTTCTTATTCAGTTAAGTCACAGCTGAGTTTCAATTTTTAGCCATCACAATTATACAAGGTAACATATACATTAATACAGTGTGTAGTCCTCAACAAAAGATTGGGAGGTGCATTACCTTTAATGAACAGTTTCACTAACTCTCTCTCTCTCTCTCTCTCTCTCTCTCTCTCTCTCTCTCTCTTTTACCCAGCCTCTTTGCTTCCATGGATTTTAGAAAGACTGCTTCTGTGAAATCACAAGAACGCACACGAAGCCAAACAGGTTCAGCACTATGAAGACTTACCCTCTTCTACCTTCAATGATCTAAATTCAACATTCACCAGTGCGGCAGCTGCACGGGCAGCCGCAGATGCACGCTCAGCAGATGCAATGGCAGCTCGAGCTTTCTCCAAGATATCAGTTGATTGTGGTCTTGACTCCCTTTTGGCATCACTAATTGGTCCCACATCATAATTTTTTATTGATGGTTCAATTTCATTAGTACCCAAGAAAGTAGCATTGCTTGAAGCGCTAGGAGCATGAAGGTGCTGAGATTCTTGTTTACTTTCCATATGCTTGATAGAATGTGTCCCATTGGAAGGAGAAGACATAAAAGAACCTTGTTTGTTGGGAGCTTGAGAAAGTGCTGCTCCAACAGGTATTTGCTTTGATCCAGCCTACAAATAAAGATCAGGGGGTCAAAACTAATTTAACCGTAAACTAAATTAAATCAAAACTCTCAAAAGGCTACAAATAGATTACTAGTGGTCCAAATAAAATGATTGTTAAAATATTTAAAGTCGTCTATCACTTAATTTTGTTGAACTAACCACTACTCTCCCAAGTTTAAGCTTATGAAATGGTGAATTTAATCACGTAACCATTTTTCAAACACTCCTCTTCACGTGTGGCGTAGACACCCTTTAATAAGTGGAGTCAACAAATGGAATTTTGAACTTTTAAATGAGAGGTAGAGTGTAGGTAGGGTTTGAACTTAGGACCACCGATCTGATATCATATTAAACTACCACTAATCTCAAAAGCATAAGCTTTAGAGGAAATGGTGAATTTAGTCACTTATCCATTATTATAACAAATTCAAAACCCTCAAGCAATTCACATGTAAGTCATTAAATCCACGGTGAGCAATGAAGGGGGTGTTACTACTTAACATGCTAAATGACAACGAAGTTTACAGTTTGTGCGCCCAGTCAAGCAAAGAGATAGAAAGAGAGAAATAATTTTTCAATGACTTAGACAATAACCAAAACTATTTCATCTCAAAGTAATCGATGAGGTTTATGGTAGAATTTATAATTTATTCATCGCATAGTAATTGGTAAGGGAGTTCTGCAGAGGGAGGTCCAAGCCATGAGGTAGTGGAATTGGTAGTGCAAGCTTAACTTCAAAGTTAATATGCTCCAGATTAAGCTTAGGGCATTCATCTCAAAAACAATCTTGAACAGGCTCAAAGCACCCTAGCTCATATTGCTTGAAGATTTTAAATGCTAACAAAGCTAGCAAGACATGTAATAATTTGCTCAACCATAGCTTAAATCATCAACTTCAAAGTTAATATGCTCCAAACTAAGCTTAGGGCATTCATCTCAAAATCAATCATGTAGAGGCTCAAAGCACCCTAGCTCATATTGCTTGAAGATTTTAAATGCTAACAAACCTAGCAAGCCATGTAATAATTTGGTCAACTGTTGCTTAAATCATCAATGGCATCTAAGATAAGATTTGGCTTGGCTCATATTTCATGAATACCAATAACAACTTCGCACCTAACCAAAGTGAGCGATGCTATACAAAAAAAAAAAAGGACAAAATTTTGGACATCTACTGATATTTTCATCTAGGTCCACATTGACATTACTTTTTTACCTACTACTAAAGAGTTTCTCTCTTAAGTGTCCATTTGGTCAGGGAGGATGAAAAAGGGGGAGAGGAAAATAGGGGGGCAAATGGTAGTTTTGGATGTTTGGTTGAGAGGCAAAAAGGGAGATGATTTTGATGGGGCTCGGGTGTTTTCTCCCCAATCCCACCAAAAATCAATCTCCCCAACTTGGAGAGAAAATTAGATGGGAAATGGAAATGACTTGTCAACCCCCATTCCATCTTACTGTGTATTTTTTTTTTTTTGGCTGGATGTTTTAGTAGTTGTGTTTGTTTGTAAGTTCATAATTTTTTTTTTTAAATTACTTCATATAAAATATTAAAAAATAGTTTTTACATAATTGCGGTATTATAGTGAATTTATACAGATTACATTTTCCATCATCTCAATTTCTTCTCAACCAAACACAGGAGATTTCCATATCTCCACTTTTCCATTCTCCCAACCAAACACATGAGGGAAAACTAAATTTTTTCTACCCCTACTTTTCCATCTCCAAGACTCCAACCAAACTTAGCCTAAAGATGCTCTATATTTATAACATGCATGTTAAAAACAAAAATCATTTTCCCTCACTAATATGGATAAAATAACTATTTACATATGCTGTGGCAAAAAGTTACAACCAATAGAAAGTCTGAATCCACACCTGTGATTTTGGATAATGGAAAGTTTATTTGGAATATCAGAGGGAAATTAAAAATCAAATCATCTGGTATCATCCTTGATGGTGATAATTTCATTGACACAACCCAAAGTAATGAGGATTTAGACAAGGCTGCATGATGAAATGACTTTCCTGTAGCCAAGGTTCAAGGCTTTGTCGAGTTTAACTGAATAGACTATCTGAGCTAGACCTATGTTTTTTATGGTATCATCCCTAAGCTGCCAGAATAGCTAAAACTTATGGAGCAGGAAAGAATTGGCACTGGAAATGTCCAGAAAACACAGCACTTGGATATGTGGGAGAAAAAATCCTAATTAAATGACAATCCATTCAAAATTGTTATATAGACATCAACTTGACACAGCACTTTGGAGAATGTTTGATTAAAAGTCAGATTTACTTTTCTATAACGGACGTATTGCTTCCAGTTTCTAGAAGCAAGTTCTTACGAACCCCAGCCAAGCCTAGTCCAACCTACTAGCATGACACACGTGGGTGCATGTGAATTTGTGGATATGATCCAAATAGAAGAGCAAGACTTGCCTAGATAACTAATTACAAAATACTTAGTTACATACTGGTTTTACAGGATTGTCATTCATAACTTTTTCAAATACTTCCTCTCTAAAGTTCTCTTCTCCTTTTTTCCTTTATTTTTAGAGGTGACAACCTCAAATTAAGTCAATATTCACTCATTATCATTCATTCTCCCATTCATTCCACTTCAATTCCCTTAGAACTCAGTGGGTTCATTACAAGTGATATCAGAGTTGATGATTCAAGATAACCGCATCTGCCACACTTCATCAAAATTCCATGGAGTTACCAAAATTCAAAGGTGGAGATCCTTTTTGGTGGCTTCTCAAGGTCTACAAATTCTTTGCTCTTGACAACACCCCATCACATCACAAATTGGCTACAAGATTGGTTTCGAACACCAATCCTTGACGCACCAATGGAGGCTCCCACTCAAGACTCAAGGATGCAACAATGAATCAAAAGTCGAAAATCCAAGACCCACCAAATTGTCAGAGCTAACAACTCAAATTCCAAAAAGTCTTAATGCCATACTCAAGGAATCAACAATGATTCAAGAATCCAATGCACGGTTAGAAGTTATGGTAAGCAATGGAAGTTACTCAAGATCCCAAACGATCATAAGGAACAAATTTCTTAGGGATGACATCAAAGGAGGGCTAGTCTTCAATGAACGAACCGTTATGTACATGGGGGCGCTTATCATACAAAAGTGCATGATCATGGTGATCAAGATGTCACTAAGGTATTGGCTATTTGGAACATTGCCTCTGATGAAGAAGCATGCAGAATAACCATCCACACTTGGCAAAAACAATACAACCTTAAGGACAAGGTTCTTTAAATGAGGGGTAATGTAATGAACGGAACCCCTGAGCCTAGTCCAACCTACTAACATGACACACGGATGCATGTGATTCCATGGATATGATCAAAGTAGAATAGCAAGACTTGCCTAGATAATTAGCTACAAAATACTTAGAAAGTAACATATTGGTTTTACATGTTAGACAGGCATTCTTTAGCTTTTCTTGATAAGTCTCATGAATAGGCACTACTATAAAACCTTTTAAATCACGTAACTCTATTTATATGATCAACAATGCAAGTTTCTTTACTTCTCTCAAAAGTTCTCCTCCCTTTCCCTTTATTCTTGGAGGGTGATGATCTCAAATTAAGTCAATTTTCACTCATTAACATTCATTTGTCCCATTCATTTCCCTTAGAACTCTGCGGGTTCATTACACAGTTTTCTTAAAATTCAAAGCCATTTCCCATAAACTCTCTAGAGGCAGGAAACACAGGAGCTGAATTCACTAATATGAAAGATAGTTCCACTTTTCAGAAATCATGTAGTTATTTTTTTTTTTTTTTTTTTTTTTTTTGGATAAATAAAATATATATAATCTGCTTTTGGTGTCTAAATGGTCATGTCTTGTGATGATGATAAAAGCATAATCTCAAGAGGGTCTTGTCATGAACCAACAAATAATGTCTGAAGATTAAGTTATGCCTAGCTAAATATGAAGAGAAACTGAAGCACAAATTGGCAAAGGTACCAGCAAATCTTCATGTGTTTTACTGAATTCTGCTTCTGTGCTTGAAGAATCCCATGCCAGATTGTACTCTTGTGCAATGTCTTTCAATACCTTGAGCTTTACCTGTGCAGCTGGAGCAAGAACTGAAAGCTTTTCTATTATCTGCAAAAATAACATTAAAAAAGAAATAAAAAGAGTTATATCAATGTATTCAAGTTCAAAGCTGCTCCTGCAGAAACCACACTTCAAAATGTGCTAGCCACTTAACTGTACGGTTGACACCAGAATCAGGACGAAGTTCTGATGCAGCCATGACAAATTCCTTGCCATATTTTGCAGTAAACAAATTCTTTATCTGCAACAAATCTGGCAAATCTGAGCATCTGGGAGCTGCAAATATTATGCTCGCAATAGCTTCTCGCAATTCTGATGGACATTCCCTGTTATACATGAAAGGATGGTTATAAAATTGAATCACGTAAATCGTATAAGAAAGACAGGTATTGGTTTCATAGGTTTCAATAAGCCTCCTAGTTAAAGCAAAGAAAATGCTCAATATACCAAAGTCCCCTAATTTTTCTTGAGATAGATGAAACAGCTCAGAACAGCCTACCTTGGCATATTAATGAGGAAATAGAACGTCTTAGCCAGAATTATAGAAATTAAAAGATGGTTTTACCAATCAGGAAAGGACTACAGAAACATTTTTATGCACCCATGGTTGCTTCCACCAATGGACAGTGCTCAATTAGAATAGTGTCACAATACATTATGACATAATTGATACCCTTGGAAGCAGCAACTGATCAATATGAAAATATCAAGAACTCTACTGAGGAACATTTAACAAGAATGTTCCACAAAAGTACAAAATTATAACGTAAATCTTTTTGGTTCCTGAATATATTATGAATTCATAAACTCACTCAAATATAAATCAGGCAATCATGTCTTTCTCACCACTTATAAGCATGAGCCACTTTGTTCTGGGCTCTGGCTTTCCTCTAGTCTTTTGAAAGACTTCCAAATTGTATCAATTTAGTCCAAACTCTTGCAGCCATTAACCTTCATTGTACATTGCCAACTCAGATGATTATTCATCATCTTCAACTCAATTAGTGCAATCCAGGGTTCCAGAAATTAAATGTTTTATTATATTCCCACAACCATCTAACATTGTTTAGCTCAGTCATACTCATTTAATATAGATAGTTAGATACTGTTTCTTGACCTTACGATATCCAGGTAACCTTATAGCATTATTATCTGAACAACAATCACATAAAACTGACTACAAACTAAAAGAAATCTCTCTTCCTGTGAACCAGATCTTTTACAGAAAAACTTGTACACAAGAACACAAGATCCAGAAAGTTGAAAAATTCTAACAAACAGAAGCCAATTCCCTCTCTTTTTTTGGTAGGTAAATAAAATTCATTGAATAAAAAATGCAATTCCAGTAAACAGGGTGTACTGAAATGATAGAAAAGAGTGCAAAAAAGAAAATAAAGAGCATCAGCTAGAAACAAGAAAAACTAGCTAATGTACATAGAAGCAATAAAATCTAGCAACCCCTCATCTGAGAAGGGTACAAGCGGAGAAGTCTACTCATATAGTGTCCTCAGAAATAGAAACTTCAACTTTGCAGTGCTATTTTCTAGGTCATCAAAACAGCAAGCATTGCATTCCTCCAAATTTGCCACATGAGACACAAAGGAGCCGCTCTCCATATTATTGCAAAACTTCTACTGCCAAACCGCCCCCTCCAACAATCCAGCATCTCCAATACCAAAGCTGGCATTACCCAATAAACACCCGACAAAGAGAAAAACATCGACCATAATTCCCTAGCAATAGCACAACGAAGAAAAAGAAGGTTAACATCCTCCCCGTGGCACTTACACATAAAACACCATTCAGTAATGAAAAGGCCCCTTCTCCATAAATTTTCTGCAGTCAAGACCCTTCCTAATGCCATATACCAGGTAAAGAAAGCAACTCTCAAAGGGGCCCAAGTTTTCCAAATACATTTCCAGGGAAAGGCTACAGCCCCTCCTCTCAAAATCTTATAGAAACTATGTACTTGAAAACCCTGTGTAGGGTAAGAGCTCCACACCAAAGTATAAAACTATCAATGCCTCCATTCCTAATGTTTGTACTGTAGAGTTCTTCCAACAAAAAAGCAACATCATTTTGATTCCCAATCTTGTAATGCTTGATGAAATAAAAGATTCCAATGCAACTGACCATTCCCAAACTCTAGATAATCAGCTATCATAGCATCACCGTTTAACACAATCTGGTATAAAGTAGGGTATCTATCCTTAAAAGAAGTCTCACCCTGCCACAAATCATGCCAGAATCTTACTTTAACTCCATTGCCAACATCAAATCGAAAGAACTGTTTGAAACTATCCCAATCACTGCTAATATACCTCCACAGGCTAACCCCATACACAGATTGAATGTATTAAAAATAGCTTGGTAGCACCACCTACAAAAACCATGGTGAGTGCCTAGCACCAAACTGTTAAGGGTAGCCATGTTTGACACGGCCCACAAATACGACACAATTTTTTGCTGGTTAGTGTTTAGTGTAAATGAGACTGTTCCAAACTAATAAATGGATCAATTTCATGTTGACTTGCTTAACCCATAATCAATACATCCGCTTCATTATTTGTGTCAAGACAAGTCGACCCATTTAACACATAAAAGTAAATTTCATTTTTATCCAACATAAATTTGAAATTTAAATATATATAAATTGAGTATTTTTAAAATAATTTAATGGTTATATTGGCATGAAACCCTAAATTCCCAAACCCTTTTACACAAAACAATGAAAAAACTCTCATTTCATTTTAGTTTTCTTAGATTATGCATTTATAAATTTGGATGGAACTATATTGGGTAGAAATAAGAACTTTTGGATTGTATGCTATTAGTCATTTAATTGATGTTATTATGAAATTGAATTTGAATGGAATTATTTGTCTTTCAATCAATATTTTAAGTAGGTTGAAATGAATCATGTTTGTGTCAGCCCAACAAGAACTGTTTATCAAGCGTGTTACGCATATCATGTCATGCCAACCCACTTAACAAATGGGTTGTGTTAAGGCTGAGGGGTTTTGACACGATTATTAAATGGGTCATAGTTTGGCTGATGCAATTAGTCAAATATAACTACCTTGACATGACACAAACATGACCCACCAACATAAACTGCCACCCCTACTAACAGTCACTGGTCACACAAAAGGGTGCTTCCCGGCTAGAAGGCTGCTAGCCAATGCGTTCATAACACTAGTCATTTCTAACTTGTAAATGATGCATAGAATTTGCATATTTGTATGCAAGCAACTTGGTTATCTCTTTATGTAGCAAAAAAAAACATGGATATCTTTGAGCTGCCTTAGCGGATTAGGTAAAAGTCTAACAAAGATTCACAATGACATTATCTAGAAATTGAATTTTTCTTTCCACTACGTTTACAATCAGTTGAACTCCATTGGTTTTAGCTTTTTGCAAATCTTCAACAAAGGTGTACCTTAGCTTAACAGGTCAGAGGTTGCACAGCCAGGAGACAGGCATGTGCTTAATTACACAGAACAAAAAAATATAGCTCATATATTAATTTATTGTATGAAAATCCAAGCTTGTAAAGAAATTTAACTGACTAACTAATCACAAATATACATATGGAAGTCTAAATGCATCAAATGTAAAAGTGATTAGCTAGTCAGTTAAATTCTTTACAAGCATGGATTTGCAACTGTCCTGTGGAAGAGTATCATATAATATAGTGCTGTAGTACTCTTACCATTTTAATTTACAAGGAAGCCAAACTATTTTAAAATTTCATCTTGAATGAAAAATTTGCTTGTGATTAATGGCTTTACCTCTGGCTTTCAATAATAGGAACACGTGCAAGGACAAATTCACAGAAAAGCTCTAATATCTCATATGCAGCCCACATGTTCTGTTCCCTTATAACATGCTCCACCTAACCAAATTAATTGTACTCAAATTAATTTAACTATTCTGGCTGAAAAACAGATTGCAATTAATCAGCATCTGGTGATCATATATATGTGAAGGGGTACCCGAATTCGAGCTATGGCTTCCTGTCCAGCCTGCAAAAATTGGGCTATCTCCTTGCGCATATGTTTGAGCTGCATGTCTCGCTTGTTTTGCAGCAGTTTGATGCGCGAAATAGCCAAGTTCAAGCTTGTTTTGCTACAAAAGTACCCTTACAACATTAGAGATTACAACCCATAAAATTTTGATATAAAAAAACAGAAAAAGGGGAAAAAAATGCATTCAGTCAATATTTAGGAATGCCTTAAACATCAGATTCTTAGTTCTCTTCATATCAAAGAAGAAATCTCCAAGTTAGATATTTGGGAATGCCTAAGTCTCAGGTAGGCTGAGTTATCAAGATTGAATACCTTAAATTGATAATATTACAGCAAGAATAAACTGCTGGACATAATAATAATAATAATAATAATAATAATAATTGTGGGAGGACTTTCGTCTCGACCCTCAATCAGGTATTGTTCGCTTTGGAATGGGCAAGGATCGACCTACATCCCACCCGCACGAATTTGCTCAATCCCACATAGAGGAGAGACGCCTCCCACTCATGCCTTATAAGCATTTGGCCTAAGGATGAGTGTACCACTACTACAATACCTTAAATTGATAATATTACAGCAAGAATAAACTGCTGGACATAATAATAAAAATAATAATTGTGGGAGGACTTTCGTCTCGGCCCCAATCAGGTATTGTTCGCTTTGGGCTGGGCAAGGATCGACCTACGTCTCATCCGCACGAATTTGCTCAATCCCACGTCGGGAAGAGACACCTCCCACTCATGCCTTATAAGCCTTTTGCCTAAGGATGAGTATACCACTACTACACAATACCTGATTGGGGGCCAAGACGAAAGTCCTCCCACAATAATAATAATAATAATAATAATAATAATAATTTTTTTACAAAAAATTAAAAAAAAAAAAAAAAAAAACTGTCATCTGTAGCAATGGCCAGATAGTATAATTGTTTTGTGGAATTGTCCTAATAATGCATCAAGGACAATTCCATAGTAGCTTGAGATAGTATTTGTGTTCCCAAGGAGGGTGAAATAGGCTTGAAGGGGATTGAGGAGTGGAATAAGGTGGCTTGTTTGAAACATATATGGAACCTATTTGCTCAAGCAGGTTGAATTTGGGTGGCATGTGTTCATATCAACATATTGAAGGGGAAGAGTGTGTCAAAGCTTCCCAAGACAGTACCTGCAGTTTGAGAAAACTATTAAAGTCAAGGAGCTTGGCAACGCGATATTTCAAAATTTGCTGCTGGAGATGGTTCCTATATCTTCCTTTGGCATGATTGGCAGCACCAGGCTGGGATCTTATATGAAAAATATGGCTATAGAGTCATTTATGATGCTGCAAGTAGTATGGATGAAAGTTGGCCAGCGTGCTGCTTGGTGGTGATTGGAGATGGAAATCTGCAAGATTAGATGAGCTTCTAGCTATTTAAAGTAGACTCTACTTGGTTGAGATTGGTTATAAGGATCAGCCTGTGGCTGTGCTCAAATTCAGGTAAATTCAATTGTACTATGACTTGGCATGAAGTTAGATTGAATATGCCAGCAATTCCATGGCAAAAACTGGTCTTGTTTCCTTTAACTGTACCAAAGTATGCTCTCATTGGATGACTTGTGTTTAAAAATAGGCTTTCTAGCTCAACTGGTCAGCACCTCTTAGTATTTCCAAATGAAACATCTAGGATTCAAATCCCCCCTCTCCCAACTATCAAATTACCAACCAAAAAAAAAGAAAAAAGCCTTCTACTCGTGATAGGCTCCAATGAGGCTACAATGGGGATATAGGTTGTATTTTCAGTAGAAGAGTCTTGGAGAGTAGAGATCAAATTTTTCTTTGAATGCTCGTTTACTAAAAGGATATGGGGAGAGATGATGGGATGTTGCCTTGTTAGAAATCTTGGGTTTTTTCGGGATGTTGTGATCAACTGGGGTTTGCATAATTTGAAGTGCAATTAACATAGTGCAGTGTTATGCACGCTAAGCTGGAAGGCAGTCATGTTCCATGTATGGATCCAGCAAAAGGTCAGGATCCATGCTGGGAATGTCAAGACCAAGGAGTCCATTATTCAGCCCATAAATCCAATCTAAAGGAGGCTTCAAAAACTCATCTGTACACTCTAAATGGGGAATATCTTTCTCAGTTCTTAAATAATGATTTTTTAGACTTTCATTTTAATTTCCATTAGTTGAGGAGGGAATGTGCAAAATAGTACAGCGAGGAGGGAGTACATCGTAAGTTATGATGCGCTAGAAAGAATGTTGGAAACTAGTATCTCGAGTTTTATAGACTCGATTTCAATCTATAGATCTTGAGTCTTATAGACTCGAGTTCCAAGAAGCAAAACCGACTCGATTTTGTACTTGGAGATCTGAAGAAAAATAGAGGAAGAACGATTTGAAGAGGCACGATCTGATCTGAAGAACGAAGAGACGATTTGACTCTGATCTGAAGAGGAAGAACGAAGAGACGATTTGAAGAGGCACGATCTGATCTTCAAATCTGCCGTCAAAGAACGAAGAAGAAGAATGAAGAACGATCTGACACTCCGAAGAACGCGAGGAAGAAGAAGTGAAACTCGAGTCTCAAAAACTCAATTTCCACAAATCGAGACTTTAAAACTCGATTTTTATCTTGGAACTCAAGTTTTAGACACTCGAGATGCTAGTTTTCAACATTGTTTTGAAACGTGTCAACTAACTAAATTTTTTAATGTTTAATGTTATTTGGAAATAAAATTCTTAGTTGAGTATTTTTGTTATAGGTGTTTTTCTGGACTTATTTATTAACTGTTGTTCTTTTGCAGCTGGAGACTGCAAGATCGTACATATTCAGGTGCTCAAATAAAATTTGGCTGATTTATCCAAAAAGAGAGTACAACTTCAACTGGGAATTTTTGGAAAATCTCACACTCAGAAGGAGCAATGAAATCGGTGCATTCACTACGAATCAAAACATTTTTCTAGAAACAACTCACATTGCAGCAGCAAAAAATCCCGATAATTAATAGAAAAAGTGGGGGCAAAATTGTTCAAGTATTTCTTTTTTTTTCTTTTTTCTTTTTTTGCTAGGGAGTTCAACTATTGCTAATTAAAACATTTATCTGAAACAAACCCATATTCCAGAATCCTTTAATGGGTATTGGGTATCTCATAGAAACGAAAATTACAACAACAAAAAAAAAAAACGCTCACTAAATATACAATTTGGCATAAATTTAAGCCTAAGGTGTACAGTACAAGTTGACCAACCAAAATTACAAAAGCTACAAGAAGATAAACCATAAGGAGCAACTAAATATACATAAATTACAGAAGATAAACAAAAACAATGATAAAAATTGATGACTGGATTGGGGTTTAGAGGTAAAGAAGAAGAAGAATATTAACTGACCATTTTGTGCCAAAAACACCTCTACTGAAGAGCTGGTTTAAGAGTGACATTGATGAATTGAAGGCAAGGACAAGCCTCTGCCAAATATATGATTGAAAGAAGGATTTTTCTGTTTATGATTGATCGTAGAGATTGTTAAAGTCTAAAAGAGTGCTTTTTTTCTGGGAATCTGTTGCTGTATAAGACGAACGCGAGATAATCAAAGTCTCGGGTTAAGACTTAAGTACTGTTTGGCTTTGCGTTTGTTTGTTTTGTTTTGTTTTTTTGGTTTTTTTTTTTTTTTTGGTCAACGGAGGAAATAGTTATATTAGCTAGCCACAAAAGGTGAAATGTTGGCTATAAGCCTTAAGGAGTACAAACCATTTGCATCAGAATTTACAATAACATTTAGTTCGGAGTTAGGGGGAACATCAAGTACAACAAAATCAGAAGTTAAGGAACAGGCTCCTTTAGCAAGGCTGTCTACTCCTCTATTAGCCTCCCTAAACACATGCTTGATCATGGTCCGTTGAGACTGCCCGAGTAAGTACCTGCAATCATTTAGGAGTGATGTATATAAGCTGTTAGGGGTTTTCCTTGAGAGCCCAGAATTCAGCAATAATGCTTGTACTGATACCAATATATCTCATATATCCTTTAATCCATTTGCCACAGGAGTCACGTATGAGCCCTCCCCCCTCCCCCCCTCCCCCCTTCCCTAGATTACCCAATGAAGCACCATCTGAGTTGAGTTTAAACCACCCCTCTTGTGGCTTATCCCAACAAATTGGAATGATAGAATGCCTTTTGGAAGTCGGCCCTTTTCCCATACAATAAAAATATTCGGTGGCAGCTTTCATACAAATGGAATGGAGGTTTAGATTTAAAGGAGAGTTTTGGAAAACCATGCAATTTCTATGTTTCCACAAATTCCACACAGCCAGAGGAAAAATAATGGACCAAGGAATTCCATTGATTCGGTTCAGCTTACTGTCCAAACAGTTTGTGCTCAACCAATCAGTTAAGCTTAGATGCATGAAGTTAGACATGCTTTGGGGAGTTCGAAACTTTTGCCAAAAATCCATAGCAATCGGGCAGTCCCTTAGAGTATGTAAGATAGACTCCTCATGATTTCTACATAAGGGGCAGCAAGCATCTTGAATAATACCCCTTGATTCAAGGACTTTCTTAACTAGAATGTTATTGTGGAAACATAACCAAAGAAAGTGTTTTATCTTTGGCAATGTGTCAAGGTTCCAAATCCAATTACCTTGGAATGTTTGGGCATCAAGTGGTTCGAATCTAGCTAGCTTATATGCATAAGCCAAGTTGAAATCTCCATCAAAGGACCCTTTCCAAATCAGATTGTCCTGCTTCTCCCCATAAATTTGTAAAGGGATAGCTTTGATCATGTCCTTAACATCTAAGGGTAACTCAAAAGATAACTTACTCCAATCCCAAGTACCTTGACAGGCAGTTTCAGCAACAGAGAGATTGAACTCCCTTTGTGTGAGTGGGCCTTGAATAAGTTCCCTGGCTGTTTGGCCTTTAAATAGAAAAATTCTTCACATAAAAAAATTAAATAAATTAAAAATTAAAAATTTAAAAAAAAAAACGGAAATGCATTTTTGGTCCTACATTTTAGCCATGTTTCTATTTCGGTCCCTACATTTTAATTTTACCACATTTAGTCCTTAAAATAAAAAAAAATTAAAAAAAAAAAAATTCGTTTTAGTCCCTACCATCATCTCATTAACAGAAATATCTTAAACGGTAGATGGAGTACAATATTAGCACAGTAAATGCTGATGTAACTATTAAAATAATAATAAAACTTGTTATTTGGCATTTAAATAATGCCACATCAGCATTTTAAATATTAAAAAAGACCACATAATTATTTTTCTTTTCTTTAATTATTTTAAAATAAAATAAAATTTTAGTTATTATTTAATTATTTAAATAATAATTAAAATAAAATTTTCTTTTCTTTTCATTATTTTTTCTTTTTATTATTTTGTTGGAAGATCATGTTTATTTATATTTGTAGGGACACGATTATTTAACGGCCCAATATGATGTTGGGCTCGCACATGAAAGATCCCTCACAATATGATTTGTAGAGAGTAGGCTTGAAAGGCTTGCCTTTAATCACAGGGCGATGGTCCGATCCTGATTTTAGAGGAATTCATGTAGAAAAAGGGGTTGGGTTTGAACATTTAAGCCCTATAGCGTCGTATCCTGAGGGGTTGGACTCCTCGGACTTGGTCCGAGGAGCATTAAGGTCTTCCCCCGGTTACCCGGCGGTGGGTTTTTTCTATGGTGTGCATACATCGTTAAGATGTTTTCACCCATGGAGTCTTTCTCCTGGAGGTGGGATGGGAGGCTCTCCTTTTTTGGCCCTCCCCCCTCTTTTCCTTCTGGCTTTCGTTCCCTTTTATACTCGTCTTCCTCCCTCCCTTTAGGATCCACGTGTGAGCTTTTTCTTTGAGCAGAAGACTTGTCCTATCTGCCCATACCTCCAGTGGTTGGGAGTAGACGTAAAGGTTGAATAGCTTGGTCAAGGATAGGGGCTTGTCAGGCACAGAGTTCCCTCTTACAGTATGAGTAGTCTTTTCACTTATCCTATCCGTGCATTAAACTCTTTCTTGACAACAGGTCTCCTCAGATCAGGCCTTGGGCCTTGATATAGGGCGGGCCTGGGCCATGAATTTTCTGGCCCACAATATTCTTTGTGTTCTTCCCATTATTGTTCATGTTCTTCCCCAAAACTGTTTATGTTCTTCCTCACTTCCCTAGAATTGTTCATGCTCTTCCTCAAGTAACTAGTTCCCCAGAATATTAAAATATCAATATTTTTGTTTCTCTTCTTGCATTTTCTTAGCAACCAAACATGCAAAACACACGTAGCAATCTTCAAATTGAAACCAAAACCCAGCAATCACCAAAACATTTCAACCGAAATACCACAATAGAAAAACATCAAAACATGCCAACCCACCCCAAACGACCTACCACCAGACCCAACCGACCACTGCTTCACAACCACCAACCCACCCCACGACCCACTTGTGGACGCAACAGGCCTTTAGGAGGGAGGAGTATGCCTTGGCCTAGTGGACCAGGATGGAGAAAAGAAAATGAAGTCTCTACCTAGTTTAGGTCTAGGAACCATATATATATATATATCACCCTTACATGAAGGGACTGATCTTACTACCAGAGTATGGGTTCGGAGTTTAGGTATGGAGATGGGAATTTGTTAGGCACCCAACCCCACCTGACTCGTGAGTTGGCTTCCACTCATTGTATCTTATGTCTTAATCTCATTAAAGGCATGATTAATATTGCATCTTAAACTCACACCCACGCTAGCATACATCTAAGCATACAACATGGCATCAATCATCCCAAAAAAACCCTAGCATACTTCTATCATGGCAACTCACATCAAGCCTAACATACATCTATCATGAAAACACACATCAAGCCTAGCATACATCTAGCAAGACACTACATACTCCCAAGGGCATAAACATGGTCATGGCAGCAAATCAAACAAACATGCTGTCATATTTAAGGCACGACACATAAACTTACATATTCATTTCCAACAAAGAAAAACAAGATCAAATGTATGTTCATGTGAATGCATGACTTTCCTCACTACATCACAGTACCTATACATCAATGCATGATCATGTGAATGCGTGTTCAAGGTGAATCAAAGATTTAATTGAAAGGAAACCCTAATATAACATGTGAAGAACAAACAAACACTTTAAATAGAGAAGCAGAGAATTAAGAAGCATAAAACAAGGAAAGATAGAGGTATATTGCATATACAGAATAAAGAAATAGAAGCAGAAAAGGTTGGATTAGGGTTCTAGGCTTGAGTACACGTATGCATACATAGGGCCTGCGTACGCAGTCCAACTCTATGCGTACACATACTTCGAGTATGCGTACGCATGCCAGAAGCCTACATACGCATACACGCCCAAAACCCTAACCCAAAAACAGCAAGAACAAAAAACAGAGCAGAAACTTAAAACAAAGAATCTAACAACCTAACATGCTTTAAACAATAAAACAAAGAAAAACTAAGTTAAGCAGGCATATTACAATATAAATAAACAAGGAAAAAAAAAACATAAAGATTAAACCAAGAAAAAGCAAAGAAATGAAAAGGAAAGTTTAGAACTTATACCTCAAAACAAAAGTTCTTTGGCTTGATTTTAACCATTCCCCTCAGTCAAATCTATTACAATCAAACAAAATTGATTAGTAAACTTCAAAACTTGAAGATCAAGACCAGAAAAGGTCTAAATCAAAAGAAAATTGACTTAAGGATGTTTTGTGAAAAACTCCCTCTTTGATTCACTATTTCTAGTGAATTTTAAGTTTTCCCTTAGGATTTTCTGTATGTTTTGAAAATGTACCATGTATGGTTTTTTATATTGAAAAAAAATAGGGGTTTAGAACGGCTCCTAGACGATGTGGGATTCGTTTCAAGCCTCAACTTTAATGCAAAAAACTTGTCTTTTATAGTTTTCGAAACCTTAGCATCCGTACGCATGCCTGTGTATGCGTACACATGCATGAAACTTATGTACACAAGTCTAGAACATGCATACGCATAAGCGTGTTTGCATACACATGCTTTAGGGTTTTTGTGACCTTTATTTTCCAAAAATAGTTTTACTCTGCTCATAAAAGATTTATATTTTCCATAAAAATCTTCCTCAAGTTAATTTATGTCTGATCAGGCCCTCAACCAACCTTGGGCTATAGAATTTTAACATCATTAGGGAACAAGGACTCGAGTCGTAAGGGGTACAAAATGAGGTGTCTATAGATGCCCCTCTTTTAATTCGTGAACTCCGTTTACGGAATCAAAATAATAAGAGACAAAACATTTTGTTTTGACGTACGGCTCGAGCCCAACCTACACACACAGCACATAACACGCATACATATGGGGAGGTGCAACTCTACAGAGTTGCATGAGATTTGTATGTCCGAATTCCCACCTTTGTTGCTCGGGAAACAAGCAATGGCAGGTTCACTATCCCAAAACCCATTTTGCCAATTGCAAGCAAGAGGCGAGTGACTCACTATCCTAGAGTCACTAAAAACGAAAAACAAACATGGCCAACGGCTGCAACCATCAACCAAACAAGCAAGGTGCTCTTACGAGCTTAAAATGATACATCTTTGTGGTGTCCATTTGTGGCTCTTGTCTCAAACTTCTCTAGGTGGCTTGCACCTCTTGTCTTCCATCTCTATCTTTACCTAATATGGCAAGGCTCTTGCCTCAGGGTGACCTTGGTCTCTATCTTTATCTCTACCTCTTCTATTGTGCCTACATATTCAACTCCCTTAGGATATATGCACAAATTTTGGCTTGCATAGGGTCTGTGCTTGCATATTCAATTCCCAAAGGATATGTTCACAAGTTCTGTATTTTTCTCTTCTGATTTATATGGGATCTATGCTTGCATATTCAATTCCCGGAGGATATGTGCACAAGTTCTGTATTCTTCTCTTCTGAATTGTATGGGATCTGTGCCTGCATATTCAATTCTCAGAGGATATGTGCACAAGTGGTCTTGGTGTTCTAACTTACAAGGAAGTCCTTGGTGAAAGATCCATTGGGGAGAATGACTTGTTGAGGAGTGTATTGGTGACCCACGTAGGAGCCTTCTTGGTAATTTCAACCTACACGGAAGTCCTTGATGGGGTGTAGTCCACTAGGGAAAACATAACTTGTTCAGGAGTTTGGGTGGTGATTTTGACTTACGAGGAAGTCTTTGATGGTGTAGTCCGCTGGGGAAAATTTTCTTCTTCTCCTTCAAGACTCACTAGGGAACTTATGTTAATTCCACTCACGATGGGGTTTTGTCAACTTCATGAGGAAATTTTCTTCACAATTCTCGAACGGGTTGTCCTTGTGCCTTAGACTCGCAGGGGAGTCCTTCCATGATACTATACTTTACTGGGGATTTGGTTGATGATCTTAACTCACGAGAGAGTTCTCTTAGGGATTTATGTTCTACCAATGAATGTTCTTGATGCCTTTAACCCACTAGGGAATGCTTTGAGAGCCTTTGTGTCTTTTACCTAACTGAGGGTATTCTTGTTATTTTGGATGCATTCTTGAATTTTCTTTTGCACTTCCTACCTTCTGGGAACTCACTGAGGACATTTTTAAATTTTTTTTTACTAAACTACACATAGTTTAGTGGAAAGGCCTAAACTATGCATAGTTTAGCCATCAGACCTTCCCGCCTCCTCAAAATATTTTCCAACGTTTACCAACCATTTCTTTTTCTTTTTCTTTTTCTTCATCTTCCTCATCTTTTCACATTCTCTCTAACTCTCCAACTTCCATCTTTTCTCTCTACAAAAACTCTCTACCTCTCTCTCATTTCCTCACCATCTGATCTCTTCCTCTCAAACTTTCTTAACCAAAACTCTCTTTCTCTCCCAAACTCTCTCATCTTCATGGCACCCAAGTCCAAGAAAAGTTCCTACGTGATTTCTGGCGATGTGTTCAACCTCACCCATTGGAATGGGGCTATATAAGGCTGAATGAACCCCCTTCATTGACCCACAAGCCACATGATCAACTTTCAGAGAGTGCAAGGACCGGATCAGTGATTTTTTTCAAACTTTTCTCATTTTCAAGTTTTGTCTAGATCTTCCATTTTAATATGTTTTTGGACACGTAAATGCTTGGGTTTTGCTATGGGATGGGTTTAGATGAAAACCTGATACTTTAGGAGGGGTAAAAACATGTTTAGGATAAGTTTTGATCAAAATGTGGTTGAAAATATTGAAGAATACTTCTTTGACTGTGCTCATGCGAATGCGAATATTGGCCTGTGTATGCAACTTGTATCCATGCGTGCACATGACTCATATGTATGTAGGCTCCCTTCATGCATACGCATCCATATTCTTCAATTTACACTAATGCATAATCCAACTTGCGTACACATGTGGAGCCCCTACGTATGCAAATGCAGGCCTACATGCGCATGTTGGAACTTAGAAACCCTATTTTGGCTGTTTTAACTCTTTTTTCACTTATTTTCTTATCTGACTATCATTTTAATGCTCTATTTTTATCCTTAGCAAGCCTTGCCCGCTTTCTTAGCTAAGGGTAGCACCAACCATGTTTCTTCATGGTACTAAGTCTTGACCAAGGAAGTCAAGGGCCATATACGTGCTCCGGGCTTTAAGCCCATCATCCACTCACTACCCAATACCTCTGCCAGTGCTATCTTGGTGCAGTGTTTGGTTGAGAGGTGGTGGGACACTACCCACACCTTCCATATTTCTAACCGGGAGATGATGGTGACTCCTATGACTTTCATCGGATGACTTGCCTCAAGTGTGATGGGATGATCATCAACCTGTGGGGTGCGTCGGGCATGCAGTTGGGCATAGAGTTGCTCGAGAGGAGGTACTCGACGGACACAATCCACTATTATGATATTAAGACGAATTACAGGCCTCTCCCATAGGTGACTCCTGATGACTATGCTCAGATGGCTAGGGCCTTCTTGCTATATATCTTGGGGGCATATCTCTTTGCCAATGGGGGGTAGATGGTGTCTCTGAGGTGGCTGTCTTTCTTTTGAGATTTTGAGGAGGCTCAGGAGGCCAACTAGGGCCAGGCATGTCTTGCTTACCTATACTCATCTTTGGACACGCTTAGCAAGGGGACTCTATGTTAGCTAGTGGGGCCTTGGAAGCTCATTGAGGTTGGTTCTCTCATCCTTTCTAGCATCTTACAATATATGTGTTTCCCATTCTTGTAATTGTGCTTATTCATATGTCATCCAAGCTTAAAGAACTATGCTTTACACTCTTGCAAATTGTATCTATATTTGTACCTTGCAAACTGCATTCATATCCATACCTTGCAAACTATACACGTACCTCTTGCTAACTGTCATTTTGCAAATTGCTGCGACTTAAATAATGCTCCCAAGTGCAGGATTGTCACGAAGTAATAACTTAGTAAGTCCAAGGTTGAATCCACAAGGAAAAGGGAATTGATTAGCAAACCATAAGAGAATAAAACTAAAATAATAAAGTTTAATGGAAGAGTTTTTGATGGTTTAGTAAAGTTAATTTAAATTGAGAGAAAATAACAATATATTAAGACGCTAAGGTTTAGGGACCCACACATAACACATCTATTGGTAGTCTTAACAATATTTATTTTATAACTCAACTACCTTGGTTGGTCTATGCTTACAACTTTGACGGCTTCGCTTAAGATGCCCTGTGGGGCGTAACACAAATGTCATGGTGTAGACACCGTATTTTGTACCCATTAATAAATTTTAGACCTCGGTCCCAATGATGAGCTTGAAATTTCTACAAAAGGTAATTGTAGTTATTTTGATAGTTTGGAAGTAATCATAACTTAAAAGTGCTCAAATCACTTTGAAAACGATGCTGAAAAATGACCTCTACTCACTATTTTGACCATAAATTTTGATCCACAAATAATTTTTGAGTGAGATTTATTTCATTGGAAAGTAAACATCTCAGGCTTTAATTTGAACACAAATTTTGCCTAGTTTGAACTTATATTGAGTAAGTTATGGCCATTTTAAGTTGGGTCATTAGAGTTGTCAAAATTAGGGTTTCTGGGGATGTATGCGTCCTTGGGGAGCATGCATGCTTGTGCATCCCCAAACCTATGTATGTAGAATGATTTCCAGAAGCCTAGAACTTCATTTTTTACCAAAGCCTCCCACTTTGATGGGCCCCAGCCCCTAGACCCTTTGGGATGTCTAAAACCCTCTAGTTTAAACATATAAATACACTGCCTCCAAACTCAAACCCTAGCTAGAGAGAGTTAATTTTCCTCCTAAATTTCTCGAAAAATCTTTTCTAATTCAAAACTTTCTGCAGTCACAAGATTATGCACATTTTTTACAAGATTATGCACATTTTTGAGTTCTTCAAAACCTTTCTCTAGTAGCTTTAAGGCGGAAACTATTTTTCTAATCTTTTCAAAACTTTTTTCAAACAATCTTTTCAAGAATATCCTTTTATTTTGAGTTGTGATTACCTATGAATTATTGAATCCTTTGATTCCTTTCATTATCATTCAATCTTGTTGTGTCGGCACTGAGGGGCCGGTTAAATATCAATCAAGTGTGTTTCCATAAGCAAGGCAAGTCTCTCTTCATGGCTTTTCCTTGATTAGGGTTTTTATAACTTGTGTTCTTGTTGTTCTTAATTGATTTATATGTTATATATTCTTAGAAATATGTTTTGCTTCATTAAATTTTGTTTAGTGGTGTCTCATCATGTTTTGATTGGAGAGTTGAGTGATTGGATATATTGATGAACATGTTTTGATGTATTAAGGTTGTTCTTATTTGTTGTTAGATCCAATGCATGTTTGGGAATAGACTTTGTTTTGTTTATCTTTGATATCTTTGTTGTTAGTGTAGGTTGTTTAATGTTATATTAGAAGCATGTTAAGTTTTTTTTTTTTTTTTTCCTGGTTTCTGGGCTAGGGTTTTCTGGGCATGTATGCATACGCATGCTTCTTGCATGTGTACACAGACTTAAAGTACGCATACTCTTGCCTAGAAACCGTAATCTGAGTTTTCTGCTTCTGCTTCTTTATTTTTTTCATGTAATATGCCTCTATTTTGACCCTTTCTTATGTTTTAGAGTCTTTGTCTCTCTGTTTACTTGTTGTTTATTCTTCATATGTTAGATTAGGGTTTCCCTTTAATGTTTTCTTTGTTTTACCATAAACATGCATTCATATGTCCCACCATTGATGCATAGGTGCTGTGATGCAGTAAGGTAAGTGAGGTAAGTCATGCATTCACATGAAAATGCATTTTGGATGATGAGCACAATGAATTTGTTTTTTTGATGCTTCGATACTATGTTTAAATGTTTGAGTTATATTTGATTTTAATACCTTGCTGCCATGTCTATGTTTTTGCCCTTGTGATATCTTGTTTGTTGGTTGCCTTAGATTAAATGATATGATATGCATGATAGATGTATGCTAGGTTTGATATGAGTTGTCATGATAGATGTATGTTAGGGTTTTGGGATGATTGATGTCATGTTGTTTGCTAGATGTATGCTATTGTGTGTGTGTGAGTATAGATAACAATATTGAATGAGCCTTTAATGAGATTGAGACGTAAGACACAATAACTGGAAGCCGACCTACGGGTCGGGTGGGGTTGGGTGCCTAACACCTTCCCATCCCCATAACTTAACTCTGAACCCACACTCTGATAGTAAGTGAAAGTTCAAAAACGAGTATAAAAACACTTTTGAACGTTTAGACCCCCAAAAAATCAATTTAATCAACACACGCAATATGTTAAACTACTAGAGTGCGGAAACTTAACATATGTTATAACATGGAATTGATTAAACAACTATCTAAGCCACAACAAAATAAACCACAGCAGATAATGTAAAGGCAGAGATAGAGAGGAAGGAAGATGCAAACACAGCGATAACACCAGATATGTTATCGAAGAGGAAACCGAAGACCTCGGCGAAAAACCTCTCCGCCGCCCTCCAAGCGGTAATCAATCCACTAGAAAATACAGTTGGGATACAAGGACAGCAATAGACCCTCCAAGCCTAATCTACCCAATGCACCTAAGCCCTCCAAGCTTCTTGCTCCAACGAGGTTGCGCCGAACCTTTTTCTTTTCTAGCTTTCCGGATTCCGCTACTACACCGTAGCATCAACCAATGAAGATTGGCTCCTTCCTAACTGCTTCCCAGAACTCCAAACGTCTGTCTCACAGAGATGATAATGTTGAGAACCAGGTTTGGTATAAAGGCCTCTCAAGGATTTGACAATGGAGAGGAAGAGAGTGAGGGAATTTGATGAGACTCTAAGGTAGAGATTGTGGGTGAAACAATCTGGTTTTTCTTTAGGGTTTCTCTCTCAAAATTCTCTCTGGAAGCTCTCTTTCAATCATGGGTTAAAAGGGTATTTATACTGAAGAGGAGTGGAATGCGAAACGTCAGGTTTTTCCAAAACAGGGGTGGCTCGCGGCTTGACCTCGCGGCATGACTGAGTCGCGAGTTCCAGTCGCGAGTTAACCGTATGGCCAGTTGTCCTGTTTTGTCCTGTAGTGCTCCAGCTAGCATGACTGTTCATCTTCCAGCATGCTTGGCACGTGTGCATCTTCTGGCGGGTTGAAGCCGCGAGTCCAGCCGCGAGTCCCAGCCGCGACACTCTGTTTTCTTGCACACTCTTGAGCAATCTTCACACTATCTCACTCACTACCCTTACAACAATCCCACCTAAATACAGGGTTACTAAATGCTGAATTACAAGCAAATTTGGCACGGAATAAAGCCAATTAGATGGTTGAATAAATTCAACCTTACAATCTCCCCCTTTGGCTATTCCGTGATAAAACCCTAAAACAGACTCTAGACTTAACATGTGAGTTGGGAACAGTTGAACAAAACTCACTCACACCTAACTCTAGAAGCTGTGAAGCACTTGAATCATATGAACATAAACTCCTGAAACACAACAATACACCATGATCATTGTAAGCAGAAAATTATTAATGCATATGAAACAGGCAATATGAGATCAAGCATAAGATGGAGTTAATGAACAAACCATGGCTTGATCAACCAAGTGAACACCACAAGGTAGTGATCACAGTGTTCATTCACACTTGGAATGAACACAAGGACATACAAGTTAACAAGCACAAGGCAAGACACTTGTATGCACAACACTCAACCAATGCATAGCACACAAGGCATATGCATCTAGGAACAATCCTACAAGGGCACAAGAGTGACAGTACATAAACCACAATGCAGAACATTTAGATTAAAGTACTGATTTCAACATAGCATAAAGGCTGCACTTAAGCATGGTACATACCACAAGGCCTACAAACTATGCATAAAACATAAACCCTGAAAGCTTACAGAAGCATATGGGTACAAACCATCAAATACCTGAATAACATCATCAACATATATTAAAGATTAAACCAAGAGTATATGAAAAGAGTTAGAAACAGTTATACACCAAAACACAGTGTATCAAAACCAAAAGAACCATAAGTTTAGAAGATAAGACGAAAAACAAAACAAAAGTATGTGTGTGTGTGTACTCCCCCTATCACTATGCACACTTCCCTTTGAACTTTTCTCCCCCTTACTGAATGCTCTCCCCCTTTTTGTCACGAATAGCTAAAGACTCTCGTCCAACTTTCGTTGAATCTCATCTAGCTGATTCTCCATAGTCTCGAGGCGCATTTGGACATGGTTGTTTGTGGAATAGAGAAGTGCCACAAGCTCATCAACGCGTTTCTGAATATGCTCAAGAACACTGCCAGCTCTGTCAGTATGAGAAGCAGTTTGTGCTTGCGGAATACCAGCCGGTGAAGCTTCAGGAACATCACGAGATGCAGATGTGGTATGTGCTGGTGTCTCTGAGTCAGGAGCAAATGAAGGAACCGGAGAGATGTGAGCACTTCTTGGTGATTTGGAGGAGTGACTTCTGCTCGCTTGAAGAGTGAACAAAGAAATGGGACGTTGACGAGTCAACATTTTACCATCTGCAGGAGGAGTAATGCCTGCACTAAGGATGAGCTTCATGATGAGACTGCAAAATGGAATGATTCCTCGAGCTGTAGATCGACAAGCGGTCTTCCTCAAGTTGTAGTAGATGTGAGCACATATATCAATGGGGGCTCCGGTAATGAGATCACACAGAAATATAGCTCTCCCAAGATTGATGAATGTAGTGTTGGACAGTGGGTAGAGATTGGTGAACATGATCAACTTCAGTGTGGTCAACTCAGGTGCAAACTTTGCGGTGCTGATGGAAGTTCCTGCACTAGACACCTCATGATCGTGTCCTAGGATTTGTAAAATTTCCCCAACCTCTGGATTTCGTTCATCATAGGGAGTTAAATTCACATTCTGAGGTCTGGTGATGCTGAGAAGATCTGCGATGGAGTCTGGGGTAACACTAAACTCTGTTCCTCTGACCCAGAAAACGAGGACAGGTTCAAGATCAGATGCATTGGAGAAACATTCTTTGACCAGCTCATCCATTGGATCATCAAAGTTTCCGAACAAGTTTGCCCAGTCTCGTTTCTCAAAGATTCGAGGGATGAATGTAGTCCCTAAGGTGTTGAACTCTACTACCCGCTCCACTATAGTTGTTGACTTGTCAAACACATTTGAGTAGGCGTGTGAGTTCAGGGGAACTCTGAATCTATCCTCATTGGGATCTTGAGATGCTTGAGATGATAGACGAGTCCTTTTAGCAACTGGGGATGCTGATTCGTCAGCAACAATGTCTTTACCCCTGGAAGATCGACGAGACATCTGCAAGAGAACAGACCAACAGAAAAGAACCAAGCAACAATACCCCACAAAAGATTGTCAACAAGATTCAGTAAAACCAATATTTCAATGTAGAAACCCAGACTGAAAAAAATACAGACCCAACCAAACCTTCCAACAATACACAGAAACACAAACTAATCCGGGCATCAAAATTTGGTAAAAGTGCACCAAGAAGAAGAAATACATCACAACTGTCATTGAGACAGGTTAACATGACCATGATATGCAATAGGAAACAGCATTTGAATCATTTTGAACAGATAACATAAAACACTCCATCAGAGACATGAGCATGGGGAAAATATTTCAATCATGAAGAAACCAAACATCCACACATCAATATTCAGGCAAGTGTAATGAGTAAGTCACATAAACACCAAACCCATTTCAGAAAAGATTCTCAGATTCAATAATCAACAAAAATTCAGAACAATGAAAAACACATTGACTGCTCAGCATGAAAACTGGTGAGAACAATATCAAAACAGGATACTCCATACCCATTACACAAAGAGATAAGAATAACGAACACAATACCAGACCAAACAGTAACAGAAATATGTAGGAAAAAGAAACTGAGATTGAGAAAGCAAAACCCATACCTTTTCTTGATGATTTGGAGAAGAAACGAAGCACCAAAAGGGTTTGAAAAATGGATTCACGAAGAGTTTTGGGAGAAAACAGCAGTTTTAAGAGAAGATGAACAGTTACAAAAGTTCGAGGGAAAACTGAAAGAGGTTTAAAAACTGCTCCTGTTTCTGCAAAACACGCGATTTTCGCGACTGGTTCAAGTCGCCACACAGTCGCCAGCTCAAGCCGCCAAAGCACACAAGAGGAAAATTTTGAAAAAAATTTTCTAAGTGTTTTTCGCGACTGGAAGATCTACCCGCGAGTGAGTCGCGAGCTGAGCCGCGAAAATCTCTGAGTGAATCTCGCGACTGGACCTTCTACTCGCGAACAAGTCGCCAAAACTGACCAGCGAAGATGCGGCTGAGGCTCGCGACTTGACATACCCGCGACTGAGCCGCCAAAACAAGGCAAAACTGTATTTTTGAAATTTTCAGATTTTTCCAGCAAAACACTTTCCAAAAACACCTAAAATACTCAAAAATCTTTTTGTACTTGAATTAACAAGGATTGAGCATGTGAAAACACATTTTATCAAGTACAATCACACAAATGAATATGACATTTATCGAACATAAACTTGTGTGTTGTGTGTGGATATCAACAATGAGATAGTCCTTTGTCTAATGTAAAGCTTCAATGATCAATTCAACCAAGGCATACACAATTAGCACTAGATCATGTGACCAATCTCAATTATAGAAATATGAATATATGACTTCCCACACAACTTGATAACATAACTTGGAGCCTTTCATTTGACTCCACTTTCAGCCATAACATTTGATCTTTTGAGGCAATCATCTCTCATTGTGAGAGGGATAGACAACATTTTTCTTTGAATAACAGGCCTTTGGCCTTTTTGAAAGAAATTTCACTTTTGATATCAGGTCGCTTACCCTTTTTCCTAGTCAAATACTAGAATGTGCGACAGGCTTTTGCAGCTCAATATCTCTTTTCATTTGGAGATTTACATTTAGTGAGCTCTTTTTAGCAAAAAAAATTAAAAAATGGGAAGAGATATAGACACAAGTTTATGCATGTTTCAAGATCAACATAACCATTCACTAATCATTCATGACAAGTTTGAAGATCTATTTACAACAATCACATAGATTTCAAGATTTTTCCCACAGTGATATGAGTGCATGAAGACAAGCAATGCTCGACAATGCACAAAGTCATTAGCACAAAGGTACACGGCAAAACGAGTTTTAAGACAAAACTCAACAAAGTCAAACAAGCCATTATGATTTTCAAATTTTTTATGTAATTTTTGGATTTTTGACTCAAGAAACAAAAAGATTGATAAAACACAATTAAGAAATATTCACAAACAAACAACCAAAATAAAAAACAACAAGCATACCAAACAAACATAGTCACAAAGCATAGGAAGTATTAATGCATGGACATGTTGTAATGCTTATGCATGAGTACCCCCTTTTCACCCACACGTCACTTGCGTTTGGGGTGATTTCCTTAAAGGATTGGGTACGGGAGTTAGGGCTTTCAAACCTTCGTGAGAAGCTTTCCAAGCAGTTGGTGAATGCACCAATCATCTTCATCACGTCCATCATTCCGGGATCTCCATTTTGCTCTCTAGGTTGATCCCCTGCCCAAGTTCTCCTATCAATTCTTGGTCCTCCTGACCTTTGAGGAGTAGCACTGTTCTTTGCTCTCAGCTTTTGGCAATTTGGTCGAGTGTGCCCTTGAAGTCCGCAGTAATGGCACACATACATTCCTCTAGGACCTCTTTGTGGTCGAGGACGTGACTTGGGACGAGACTCAGACCTGCCCACATACTGAATACGATGATTCAGCATCCGTTGGTCCACCACATCCTTCTTCTCCTCCACCTTGAGCTTCACACCAGTAGAGTCAGCTATAACTGGATCTTTGGCTTTGACAAACTTCACTTCTTTGGTGACAGTTCCAGTTGAACTACTTCCTCCGCTATATCCCAGTCCGGATTTGTCTGAACAGCTCTTCTGAGATGATATAACATCATCTAACTTCTTGGTGGTGACCCTCTCTATTTTTGCATTTGCTTGAACCACCTCACTTTCAAGAAATCTCACTTTAGTGTAAGCTTCGGACAGCTCACCGTTCAGAGTTTCAATCTCGCATTTGGCCTCCCTATACCGAATTAGGAGACTTTTGTAGTCCTCCTCGGCCTTCTTCATCTTTCTCACAGCAGCCTTGGCCACCCTTGTGTATTCACCAGATTTCTCCAAAAGTGAGTTGTAATTTTCTTGAAGAGTAGCTGTGCTTTCTTCTTCTTCAGCTTCCGATTCTTCAACAATTCCTAGTGAGTCATCCTCACTATGTTCTCCAAGGTCTTGAACAAGCAAATTCAATTCATCCGAAGACTCAACATGAGCAATAGTCATGAAAGCTGAATAGTTCCCTTCTCCATCACAGCTCTCTTCAGATTCTGAGTCGGATGAGTCTGAATCACTCAAGGTCGTGGCATACACCTTGCCTTTTGATTTCAAATAATTAGGACATTCCTTCTTGAAGTGTCCATGCCCGTTGCATTCAAAACAAGTAACACCTTGTGTGGATTGGGATTCTTTTCCATCTTTCCTCTTGAAATCCCTCTTCTCCCTTCCAGAATTTTGGAAATTTCTCTTATCATCAAATTTTCCATTGTTTTTGAATTTCAAAAACTTCTTGAAATTTTTAACAAGATAGGCTACATCCTTGTCAACCATATCTTCTCCTGACGAGCCTTGATCTTCCACCTTCTCATTAACGGTCTTTAGAGCAATGGATTTACCCTTCCGTTGATTTGGCAGCGACATTTCATAGGTCTGTAGAGAACCAACCAGCTCCTGCACCTTGATGTCGTCAAGATCCTTGCTCTCTTCAATAGCTGTCACTTTGGCACGGAAGCTTTCCGGCAATGATCGAAGGATCTTCCTTACAATTTTAGAGTCCTCCATCTTCTCCCCCAAGTTAAACTTACTGACAACCACTTCATTTAACTTCCCATAGAACGAGTCGAAAGACTCATCCTCACTCATCTTGAGCTCCTCAAACCGAGTGGTCAGCATTTGTAACTTGGTATCTTTCACCTTCTTCGTGCCTTCATAAGTTGTTTCCAGAATCTACCATGCATCTTTGGCAATAGTAATGTGAGAAATCCTGTGAAATTCATCTGGAGACACACCACAGAAGATAGCATTTAGTGCTTTACTGTTAGCATTAGATGCAGCAAGTGCTGTCTTATCCCATGTGGATTTGGCTGCCTCAGGTTTGGTCCAACCCATCTCAACAGCATCCCACACGGATTCATCAATAGAACATAAAAAGGCTCTCATACGAACCTTCCAAAATGCATAATTACTTCCATCAAAATATGGAGGTGCATTAAGGGATTGAGAACTATCCATCTCAAAAGGAAAGGGAGTCAAGGATCACACAATGGTAATAAAACCAAACAGATGTGTACCCGCTCTGATACCAATTGAAAGTTCAAAAACGTGTATAAAAACACTTTTGAACGTTTAGACCCCCAAAAAATCAATTTAATCAACACACGCAATATGTTAAACTACTAGAGTGCGGAAACTTAACATATGCTATAACATGGAATTAATTAAACAACTATCTAAGCCACAACAAAATAAACCACAGCAGATAATGTAAAGGCAGAGATAGAGAGGAAGGAAGATGCAAACACAGCGATAACACCAGATATGTTATCGAAGAGGAAACCGAAGACCTCGGCGAAAAACCTCTCCGCCGCCCTCCAAGCGGTAATCAATCCACTAGAAAATACAGTTGGGATACAAGGACAGCAATAGACCCTCCAAGCCTAATCTACCCAATGCACCTAAGCCCTCCAAGCTTCTTACTCCAACGAGGTTGCGCCGAACCTTTTTCTTTTCTAGCTTTCCGGATTCCGCTACTACACCGTAGCATCAACCAATGAAGATTGGCTCCTTCCTAACTGCTTCCCAGAACTCCAAACGTCTGTCTCACAGAGATGATAATGTTGAGAACCAGGTTTGGTATAAAGGCCTCTCAAGGATTTGACAATGGAGAGGAAGAGAGTGAGGGAATTTGATGAGACTCTAAGGTAGAGATTGTGGGTGAAACAATCTGGTTTTTCTTTAGGGTTTCTCTCTCAAAATTCTCTCTGGAAGCTCTCTTTCAATCGTGGGTTAAAAGGGTATTTATACTGAAGAGGAGTGGAATGCGAAACGTCAGGTTTTTCCAAAACAGGGGTGGCTCGCGGCTTGACCTCGCGGCTTGACTGAGTCGCGAGTTCCAGTCGCGAGTTAACCGTATGGCCAGTTGTCCTGTAGTGCTCCAGCTAGCATGACTGTTCATCTTCCAGCATGCTTGGCACGTGTGCATCTTCTGGCGGGTTGAAGCCGCGAGTCTAGCCGCGAGTCCCAGCCGCGACACTCTGTTTTCTTGCACACTCTTGAGCAATCTTCACACTATCTCACTCACTACCCTTACAACAATCGCACCTAAATACAGGGTTACTAAATGCTGAATTACAAGCAAATTTGGCACGGAATAAAGCCAATTAGATGGTTGAATAAATTCAACCTTACAGTAAGATTAGTCCTATCATGTAAGGGTGTCATACTTATGGTTCCTAAACCTAATCTAAGTGGCGACTCCATCTTTTCTCTGCTCCGGTCCACTCAACCGAGGCGTACTTCCCTTTCCTAAGGAGAAAACCGATGCGCCTATAATGGCAACTTCACTGGGGAATAGAGAGTTTGATTCCAATGTGTCTTATTTCTTAATCTTAATAAAGGCTTGTTCAATACTTATTTGCACACGCTTCACTTGGTTCTTCTATCCTTTTATCCCGATTGGTGATGATGAATATGCTTCATTCGGGCCAAAGTCTTTCGAAGTTCATCCCATCAACTCACAATCTGTGCCATTGCCTATGATGAGCTTTGAGTATGTTAACGGTTTGCTACCAATCCACAAAGGTCCACTTAGGCCCTCGGTTGGAATCATAGCCCACCTAGTTGTGAGTGACCCTCTAATATGTCCCTTTAGCTTTGAGGAGCTTACCCACACATAGATAAGCTTAAAACCCAACCACGTAGGGTTACCCAATTGTGTGTGCATATGTGTGCTTTGTTTGAATTGTTAGTTGGGCTAATAAAATGGGTCAACCTTTTTTATTCTTTTATGTTCTCAAAAAAAAAAAAAAAAGTTCAAGTTTTCAAGTTCTTTTTTAAATAAAATTTTTTCGAAAAAAAAATGTGTGAAGTTTTCACCCAAAGAAAAAATACAAATAAATTTTCCATAAAAACAAAAACCGTGAGTTTTCAATTAGGTTATATATATATATATATATATATATATAAATTCCAAAAAAAAAAATTCAAAAAGAGTGCTTTGTAAATATTTTTTTTAAGAAAGAGTTGCTTTCAAAATAAATTTTTTCCAAAAATAAAATGTGAGTTTTTAGTGAGAATTTTTTTTATTATAAATTCCTAAAAATGTTTTTCAAAAAAAAAAAGTGAGTTTTTTGTAAATTTAAAAAAAAAAAAAAAATCCAATTGAGTTTTCAAAAAAGAGTTTCTTTCAAAATAAAATTTTCCAAAAAAAATCTTTTGAGTTTTTCTTTAGTAATAAATTTTTTTTTTAATGGTTGGCCCATTCTAGTAGCCCATGTTTGTTTGATGTTTTGAGTCTTTCCTTTGTTGTGTCTTGGGCTTAGGCCATTCCGTGTTTTGTTTTGTCTTGTCTTGGGCATTAGGCCCATTCTTGTTTTGTCTAGGGGCATTAAGCCCATCCTTGTGTTATCTCGGGCTTTAGGCCTACCTTTGTCTTGTCTAGGGGCAATAAACCAATTCTCGTGTCATCTTGGGCCTTAGGCCTATCCTTTGTTGTGTCTTGGGCTTAGGCCTATCTGCGTCTTATCTTTGTCTTGTCTTGGACCTTAGGCCCATCTTTATTTGTCATGGGCTTAGTCCCATCCTTGTTTTGTCTTAGGGCATTAAGCCCATCCTTGTGTCGTCTTGGGCCTTAGGCCTATCCTTTTGTCTTGTCTTGGGCCTAGGCCCATCCGTGTCTTGTCTTTGTCTTTTCTTGGGCCTTAGGCCCATCCTTGTTTTATCTAGGGGCATTAAGCCTACTTTTTTCTTGTCTTGGGCCTTAGGCCCATCTTTTTCTTGTCTTGGGGCCCTTGGCCCATCCTTGATTTTGTCTATGCTTTGAGCTTTCCTTGTTATTCGTTGTGGGGCTTTAGGCCCTTTTTTTGTCGTCTAAGGTTGTTACCTCATCTTGTCTTTTGTTTAGGGCCCTAGGTCCACTCTTGTTTGTCTGGGGGCACTAGGCCCATGTTTTGTCAAGGTTTGCCATCTTTTGGTGTCTTCATTGTTGTGTCTTCAAGTTTCTTTCTTTTGGGTCTTTGTCTAAACTTTGTCCTCATTCTAGGGGCATGGTTAAGTGGGAATTGAATGTAAAATTTTTTGTTAGTGATCTTCATTAAATGTCTCTTATAAGGATAAGTCTCTTGTAGGTGACCCATCATTACTCCTAAAAAGGGTATTGCACAACCCTATTGGTCTCGAACCTCTAATAATCATCTCATAAGAATGGATCTTGCTTCTATCGACCAAATGACATCAAGTGACTGAGATATTTTGAAGAAGATGGAAGAAATGATGGCAAGGATGACTACTCCTATTATTGAGAGACTTCACCATCTTGAGAGTTCTCAAGGAAAGAAGAAGAAGGTAGTACAAGAATCTCAAGATGAAGACTTTATCTTTGATGATGATATTATTGAGGAAAAAGAGGCTGAGATCAACAAGGAACCTAAGAAGAAAGAAAAGTCAAAGGAAACCAAAGATGAGTTATGAAATTGAAAAGATGAAAGGTATGCTTAAGAGGTCCCAAGGTATGGAGGACTTCATGCTTGATATTGAGGGATTATGTCCATTTCCCAATGTCCAACTCCTCCCAAAGTTCAAGATGCCAAAGATGGACTCTTTTGATGGTACTGGAAATCCCAAGAATCATTTGAAGCAATATGTTCTTGCCATGAAGCCTCTAGATCTTACCAAGGAGCAAATCATTATGTGTTTCACTCAAACTCTAAGTGGTGTAGCCCTATAATAGTATCTCTCATTGGAAAATGTTAAGATGAATGATTGGAACAAGATGGCTGAAGCTTTTGCATAAAAATATTTATACAATGTTCAATTGGATGTAAGCCTTAGAGACTTGGAGACAACAAAGCAATTGAGAAACGATTCATTTTCTAATGAGGTGGAGAGGAAAAGCTTCCAAGATGCCTAATCAACCAAGTGAGAAAGACCAAGTGAGGATGGTCATGAAGAATGTATTGCCTACTTATGGGCGCCAACTTGCACCAATTCCTTTGAAGATTTTTGTGGATTTATATGATGTTGGTGTACAAGTTGAGGATGCTATTAATAGTGGACTTATTGAGAAGAGTGATGCAAAACCTTAAAAGAAGTTTGGGGTGGGAAATTCAAGTAATAGTGGTAACAATGGTGGTAAGACAAGTGAAGTTAATGCTGTTAATGTTTGTAGGGAGTTTACTCCATTGGGAATGAGTTTATCCCAAGCACTTGAAAATTTTTCAATCAAAGGATTTATCAAACCATTGGATCTCGGAAGGTATACTCCAAACACCTCCAGTCCAAAATACAATGCAAGTGAATATTGCAAGTACCATCAGAACGATGGTCATTCTACTGATAAGTGCACTCATCTCCGTTATGACATTGAAGACCTCATTCAAGCTGGCAAGATCCCTAAGCCACCTATCAACCTCCCAAACATTAAGAGAAATCCTCTCCCTGATTACAATGCTGTGCCCCCTTCTACTTGGGGTTGATTGATCGAGTAGTTTAATCTTTGTTATTGCATTCCTCAAGAGTCTTTCATTTCAGTGTTTTTTAAAATTCAGAAGTGTTATTGTTATTTCAATTTAGTATGTCTTTGTTGTTTCAATTCAGTGAGCTTTTCAATTCATGTATGCTCTTTTAATTCATCAATAAAGTGGTTTGCAAGGGTTTGAGTTTTATGATAAGTTCTCAAAGCTTCAAGTTGATTTGATTCTCAATATGTGATGTTGCATGTTTGCCCACAATTGAACAATGGAAATTGGGATGAAGAGAGGCCATTATTTTTCTATCTTATACACATTTCCCTTTGCTCTCCCCTTTTGAGCCTTCAAAGTTGTTTTCTTGCAAAGTAACCCACGTCAAGGATTAGCCCCTACACTAGGGGTAATGCATGAAATAAAGTGGTGGAAGTAAAATTAAAAAAAAAAAAAAAAAAAAGTGAACAAAAAAAAGTGAAAAGTAAAGTGAAGTGAAATGCGAAAAAAAAAAAAAAATTCAAAAGAGAAGTGAAATGAAGAAAAAAGGTGAAAGTGAAGAAAATTCGAAAGTGATGAAAAGTAATCCTTGACCAAGTTGTTAGGTTTTTAGACCCCTTAACACAATATGTTTAACCTAATATTAAACCAAGTTGATTAACAAGATTGTTATTCAAGTCTAGGTTAAATGTGGAAAGTAAAGAACACAAAGATTTGATGACTCAAGAAAACCAAAAACGATAAAAACACCCTAGGGAGGATTTAACCTAACTATCCTCAAGGTAAATGTTGGGGTTTATGCCCTAAAATCTAATTTATTGGCATGTCATAAATAATTAAATTGTTTAATTATATGAGACTATTTATAAATGAACTAATGAGACATTATCTTAGTCCATGAGATACACAATATGTGATTTATGTGAAAAGTCAAAGAAAGATATAAATCACAAGTTCTTTGTAAACTCAGAATTTTAGTTCATAGTCGGTGATGAAATTGGGCATTTCATTTGCGAAAACTATAACATATCAATTAAGATGATTTGTCTTGATCATGGAAGTGGAGACTTCTAGTTGATATGTTTTAAGAGTTAAGACATATTGAACTGGACCGTTGTGAGATTTATTATTCTCCTAATGACTGTCAAATGAATAATAAATCTCACGGCTTCTATTTACATCAACTCTAAATCTTGAGAGAATAATGGACCTGATCATGAGGTATAGGTTGCTTTGATATATCAGGAGTGAGATCTATTAGTTACGGTCAACACCTCAGTATGTTGGGCAGCTGCATTTAGTGTTGACGGAACATATATTCTCAAGATGGAATTCATAATCTCTTAACGGAGATATAAAATATTCCCTTGAGATAAGTTTAATGGGTTTGGTTATTCAGAGTGTAGGCCCAACCACTTTAGTAAGGAGTTACTAAAGTATATATTTATGAAATTGGATTTGATAAATATATAATGAATAACATAAAGGATTAAACCGAGTACTCAAGGATTAAGATGTAGTAATCTTTAAAGTGGCAGTCTACATTCATGACTTTGTATTACTACGAATATTTTAATGAAGGGGTTGTATGTATAATAAAGTCTTGGGATATAATTTATAAATAAGGCCTAGAGTGCAACTATATTTATATAGTGGTATTAAATATAGTTAATGGTAACTTTGGACTTGTCAAGAGTTGACAGAAAAGCCCAAGGCCCATTAGAGCTAGTGTCTTATTGGTCCCTTTTTGATCCCACTCCAAGCCACACACTTAAGTCCAATTGGAAAGGCCCAAAAGGCTAGCCCAATTAGATAATCAGTTATATATAAGGAGAGAAACATACAGAATTTCATAAGGTTTTGATATAAGACTTTTCATAAGGGTCTTTCATTAAGATCAAAGAAAAGAATGGAATGGTGTATGTGAGTGTTGGACATTCTTTTATTCTCTCCTTGGAAACTGATTGAGAGACTACACTTCTTGGGCATCAAGTGGAATTGGAGTGAAGATTAAAAGTGTTCTCAAGTGCTTCTAATTTTGTTTTGAATTTCACCACACCAAGGTATGCTTTCTATTCTTTGTTCTAGAATTCAAGGTTACATGTTATCTTTCATGAATGAAGTAGATCCATGTTTGTTACTTCCGCTGTGTGTTTTGTATGAGATATAAAACCAGATTTTCCAACAGTAAAATCCAATCCACTATAGAAAGAATTGAAGTTTACAAAAGGACTTAGACCACTAACATCTTAATGCTACTACAACTTACTGATACAACCACGTGCAAGCTCCGAATCTATGGACTATTTCTTTCTTGGATCTATAGCAACCGCAAGTTCTCCTACTTGTGACTTTAAGACTCCATTCAAAGGTTTTGTTGTTCCTTAAATGTTTTTTATGCAACAACTAAAACAACCCTCAAGTTCTTGATGTGAATCTTGATCTTGATAGCTCTATGTGTGTGTTTGAAGGTACAAACCTCTTAGATCTCACAAAAGACTCAACACACAACTCAAAGATGACCGCTAAAACGTAGCTCGGGTTTTTTCCTTTTATACTAGGAGTAAAACACTTAACCCTACACGTCACATGGGCTTGGGCTGCGTTTGAAACTTTTGTAGAATTTTCTAGGCTGTGATGATTGATTGAGCCTTATTTTTGATCGATCGAGCCTTGTAGTTTTACACAGTAAATTCTTGCAAAACACTCGATTCAAACTTAGACTTAAACAAACTTTGAGCAAGCCTAAACATAGACTCACTGTTTTGATCATGGTTTGCCAACATATACAAAATGAAGTTCTAATACATTTAGTTCCTAAAGTCTTAGAACCTAACACAAGTTGTAACCCTTAAGAAAGTAAGTTTGAGCCTTTGTTGTCCATTTCTTTGTAAGCCAAGAACCAAAGCCTTCATTATAAGCCAAGTAAAAGTCCTTTTTAATCAATTGAATTTGTTCATGTGAACTACGTTAGGCTTGATCCCTTTTGAGTACATAGGCAACCTTTTGAGGTGCAACCACATCACATCATGTAAATTGTATAACCCATGTATTGAGAATTTGAATCAACAGGATTTTTTGAGGATAAGTCATAACACTTGTTCATTGTATCTCATTTGTTTTTTTCTTGTAAAAGTGAATGAGCCCGCTAGGCTGAAAACCTGCAAAGGCAATCTAGGCAAAAGTTAAGGCCAAAAAAAAAAGTTAAAAAAAAGAGTAAAAAATGCCCGCTAAGTTGAAAACCCATAAGGGTGGCCTAAGAAAAAGTTAGGGTAAAAAAAAAAAAAGAAAAAAAAAAAAGAGAAAGAAAAAGAAAAGAAAGTGAATCAGTCAAGCTAAGGGCACGGTGGACCCCACAAGGAGGATGCGTCCTAATGAGTGAACATATCAAAAGTTATCCACAATGAATCAAATATTCGGTTCCCATTTTTACCATGCCTTTTAGGATGGTCTTGTTTCGTGTCTTCTTTTCTTAAAGTCTGTTGGACCTTGAGTTTTGTGTCCTTTGCGTCATCTTTGTTCCCCTTCATTCTTTGTGGTTTTATTTTATTTTATTTTTTTGTGTGTGTGTGTGTTTGTCACTTCTTTAGAAGTTGTCGTGTCTATCATTGTATTTAGTATCTTCATGTTTGCTCGTAATCTTTGCCTTGGTCTATCATCTTTTGTTGTCTGTTTTTGTTGTCTTGTGTGGTTGGTTGCATATTTGATGCCTCGTGTGGTTTTTCTTGTGTGTTTGTTTGCTTGTTTGTGTCCTTGTTCCATCTTGGGCCTTAGGCCCATCTCATACTCCATTTGGACCTTAGGCCTCTCCTTGCTTTATGTTAGGCCTTAGGCCCATCCTCATTTTATCTTGGGTCCTAGGCCCATCTTGTTTAGCATCTTATGTGTTTGCATGCTTTGTTATGTTTGTGTGCCTCCTATGTTGTTGTGTTTATCCTTTTGTGATCACATGTTTGTTTGATGTTTTATATGAGTCTTGTATGTTTGTTTATTCTTTTCCTTATATTAGTCATGTGTGGTTATGTTTTGTATTCTTGCATGTTTGCATGAATCATGTGTGTGTGTGTGTGTGTGTGTTTTTTTTTCTTTGCAAACCTTGTGTGGTTATGTGTTTGTGTGAGTCATGTATGACTATTTGTGTCTTTGGCGTAAATGCTCATTTTTGAGTGGCATGTTTGTGTTTGGACGTAAATTTCTCGCTTTAAGTGGTCCCATTGGCATAAATTTCTCATTTTTGATTGGCTTGTTTGTGTTTGGACATAAATTTCTTGCTTTGAGTGATCCTTTTGACATAAATTTCTCATTTTTGAGTGGCTTGTTTGTGTTTGGACGTAAATCGCTCATTTCGAGTGGTCCCCCCAAGTTTAGGTAGAGTCCTTAAAACTTGAGCTTAAAACTCGAAAACATCCTGGATTTTCTTATGGTACATTTCTTGTTTGCATGGTTGCTTGCATATATGTGTGTCATGAAGGTAGAGTCCTTAAAACTCTAAACATCTCAGTTTTTCTTTTATGTGGTTTTTCACACTTCTTGTTGGAAGTGTACCAATCACCTTTTTTGAGCACGCCCCCATGGTTGCACGTTTGTGTGTGTATGGACTCAAAGTTTATTGACTTACAAATGTTGTCTCTTTAGGCTTTTAACTATACTTGCAGTGTAAGAAAAGTTAAAAGAGGGACATCTATAGACACTGCATTTTGTACCCGTTAATAAATTTTTGTCCCTAGTCCCAATGATGAGCTTGACATGTCTATAAAAGGTAATTGAAGTTATTTTGATAGTTTGGAAGTAATCACAACTCAAAAGTGTTCAAATTGCTTTGAAAATAATATTGAAAAATGACCTTTGCTCACTGTTTTGACCATGACTTTTGATCCACAAAGAATTCATTGGAAAGTGGACATCCTAGCTTCAATTTGAATGCAAATTTTGCCTAATTTGGACTTATATTCAATGAGTTATGGTCATTTGAATTTGGGCCATTAGAGCTATCAAAATTAGGGGTTTTAGGGACGTATGCGTACGCGAGGAGAATGCATGCGTGCGAATCCCTAAACTTGCATACGTAGGCCGATTTCTGGAAGGCCAGAACTTCATTCTTTTAGGGCCCAAAGCCACCCTCTTTGATGGACCCCGGCCCCTAGACCCTTTGGGACATCCAAAACCCTCTAAATGAGTTTGAAAACTCTAGTTTAAACATATAAATACAACCTTATGACTCCTAAAGTCAAACCCTAGCTAGAGAGAGTTGATTTTCTACCTAAACTTCTCCAAAACTCTTTTCTAACTCAAAACTTTCTGCACTTACATGATTATGCACGTTTTTGAGTTCTTCAAAACCTCTCTCTAGTAGTTTTAAGTCAGAAACTACTTTTTAAATATTTTCATGAATATCCTTTTATTTTGAGTTGTGATTACCTATGAATTAATGAATCCTTTGATTATCATTCACTCTTGTTATGTAGGCACTAAGGGGTTGGTTAAATATCAATCAAGTGTGCTTCCATAAGCAAGGCAAGTCTCTCTTCATGGCTTTTCCTTGATTAGGGTTTTTATAACTTGTATTCTTGTTGTTATTAATTGATTTACATGTTATATTCTTAGAAATATGTTTTGCTTCGTTTAATTTCGTGTAGTGGTATCTCATTATGTTTTGATTGGAGAGTTGAATGATTGAATATATTGATGAACATGTTTTGATGTGTTAAGGTTGTTCTTGTTTGTTGTTAGATCCAATACATGTTTAGTAATAGACTTTGTTTTGTTTATCTTTGATATCTTTGTTATTAGTGTAGGTTGTTTAATATTATATTAGAAGCATGTTAAGTTGTTAGTTTTATTATTTTAGGTTCTGCTTTGTTTTCTGTATTTTCTGGTTTCTGGGCTAGGGTTTTGTGTGCGTGTATGCATACGCATGATTCTTGCATGCGTACGCAAATTTGAAGTATCCGTACACATACAACTTGGTTGTGTACACAGGCCTATGTATGCGCACACATAATCGTGCCCAAAAACCCTAATCTAAGTTTTTTGATTTTGTTTCATTATTTCTTTCATGTAATATGCCTCTGTTTTGACCCTTTCTTATGTTTTTAAGTCTTTGTCTCTCTGTGTACTTGTTGTTTGTTCTTCATATGTTAGATTAGGGTTTCCCTTTAATTTTTTCTTTGTTTTGCCATAAACATGCATTCACATGTTCATCCATTGATGCATAGGTGTTATGATGCAATAAGGTAAGTGAGGTAACTCACGCATTCACATAGACATGCATTTTGGATGATGAGCACAATGAATATATTTGTTTGATGCATGGATACTATGTTTAAATGTTTGAGTTATATTTGATTTTAATATCTTGCTGCCATGTCTATGTTTCTGCCCTTGTGATATCTTGTTTGTTGGCTGTCTTGGATGAAATGATTTGATATGCATGATATATGTATGCTAGGTTTGATATGAGTTGCCATGATAGATGTATGTTAAGGTTTTGGGATGATTGATGCCATGTTGATTGCTAGATGTATGCTAGTGTGCGTGTGAGTATAGATAACAATATTAAATGAGACTTTAATGAGATTAAGACATAAGACACAATGACTGGAAGTCGACCCATGGGTTGGGTGGGGTTGGGTGCCTAATACCTTCCCATCCTCATACCTAAACTCCGAACCCATACCTGGTAGTAAGATTAGTCCTTCCACGTAAGGGCGCTATATTAATGGTTCCTAGACTTAATCTAGGTGGCGACTCCATCTTTTCTCGGCCTCGGTCCATTCGATCGAGGTTTACTCCCCTTTCCTAAGGAGAAAACTGCTGCGCCCACACATGGGCTACCCTTTCCCTGAAGGTACACGAGCAGTGAGTTCTCTTTCATCTTTGTCTTGTTTTTTCTTTTCTTGCATCTCTCAACACTTGTTCTAACACTGTCTTATTTTCAAATTCAGGCAACTGTACAGGAACATGAGGAGCTTTTTTGGCTTGTTGGGAACTTCAAGCTTGAGGTGACCGAGTATTCCGAGCGGATCTATGGTCCTGGGGGGTTTGCCTACCTGAGTGGTAGTGATGATGGTGAAGGTGGTGCTGGCAGCTTTGAGACCACTCCTAGCTATCAGCCGAGGAAGAGACGCTACCAATGATGATCCTGCAGATAGACAGACATAGATACATAACATATTTCTAGTTTCATTTATTTTTCTTTTTTATTTAGCATGTATTTCTACACTTTATTTCTTATTTGAGACATTGGGTTGTATTTAAGAACATCTTTTTTTTTCTTTTCATTTTTTTGCTTTTATTTGGGGACATGTACTTAATTTACAACTCATGGGGATAATTGTATTTATTCAACTTTATTTTCCTTAGTCCTTGATGCTTGAAATCTGAGCTTGATTGTGCCTTGAGTAGTCCTTTAGGTCGTGGGAATCATAAGAGGAGTCTTGATGGAGGAATCACACTCCAAATAGGAATAGGAATTCGATTCTGCCTTCCTCCTTGCAAGCGTGTAGACGGGCCTGCATACGCAGGCGTTGACCATGCGTATGCAGCCTTGACCCTACGTACGCACGCCATGGGCCAGAAAACCCTAGTTCACTCTTTTATGTATAAAATAGTTGTTGAGGGCCTCCAAACCCTCACAAATTGTGTTCTAAGCTCATAAAACACCTCTCAAGGCTTCCCAATGGCAGAATTCACTCCTTTAGTGGTTTCAACATGGATTAAGAAGCTTGGCCCAAGTTTCAAGGATGCTTTCATCCCTCTTGGTCTTTCTTGCATCTTTCCCTACCAACAAATCAAAGTGGATGAAACTCTCCTTTGTGCTACTGTTGAATTTTGGATCCCAACTTGACATGTCTTCCAATTCAATAGTATAGAATTATGACATACTCTTGAAGAATTTAGTGCAATCATGGGTGAACCCGACGTTAGTACTCTCATTCTTCCTACTACTGATGAGCATTTCCCTGTCATGGCTCAACAACTCTTAGGGATTCCTCTTGCCATGGCTCAAAGGTGGTGCGTTCTTAATAAGCTAAACATCCACATGGTCTTCACATACTTCTTTCAGTAGAACGTTCCCTTGGTCAGGGCACAATGCTTCCACTATCTCAATGCCTTTTGCTTATGCCTTCATGTGAGGTACTTCTTGGTGCACTAGACACTTCGTGTATATCAAAGGATGCTTTCGGTGGTCCTCAATCTAGAAAGGGAAAGTCCTGTAGGCATGATCCTGGCCAACACTCTCAATGGCTTGGATGCTATTCATAGAAGGAAGCAACTTTCTTTATAGGGAGGCCTCTCCTTCTTTAGGTATAATTCCTAATTTTTTCCTTGGTTCTCAATCTAGTGAGATTTCTCTAACTTTTGCATTGGTAGCCTTTCGGTTTTCAGCCCATCGAGGCTCCTTATATCGTCTTTACATTATTTTTATCTCTTTCTTTTCTTTCTCGAGTTCCTGAAGCGTCTTTCCCCCTTAGGTGTCCAATGGGTGGTGAAAAGGAGGTGCATTACAAGCATGGTCAATCGTGTCTTCAAAGACAACTGTGTTCCTTTGAATAGGCTTTATGGTTGCTCTTACTATTCCTCAAGCCGCATTGCATGGCAATTTGGTGACCGTCAAGGAGTTCCTAATGATGATGGCATCTTTCACATCTCGGTCTTCACTGAGAAGGTCTTGGGCAGGATTCGTGAGACTTGGTTAAAGATGATGGTGCCTAAGGACATTTGTTTCCCTTGGTTTTTCCATCCTACCTCGGGTTACAAGACTTGGTTGACTGCTGATATGAGGTTGGTTCATATGGAAGAGAAAGATTACCAAAAGTCCAATAAAAGGAAGAGGACCAATTGACTACCTTCATATGCCCCAAATTTTACTTCTCTACACTTTATGATTCTCATGTCTTTACTTTTTGAATTTAATAAAGGATTGAAATGTTCCAAATCCCCTATGAAAAAAATATAGTATCTTTTAATTTAACCAATGAGAATGAGGATCAGCTATTTTATTATCTTTACTTATTGTCTTTATTTTTTTATTCCTTTTCTTTCTTTTTCTTTTTCTTTTTCTTTTTCTGTGCCATGTATTTTTTGCCCATGACTTCCTTGTGGGAATTTTCGCCATGCCCATAGTCTTTTTCCTTACCTTTTGCCTAGATCGCCCTTTCGGGTTTTCAACCTAGCGGGTTTCTTTTGCCTTAACTTTTTCCTAGGCCGCTCTTTTGGGTTTTCAACCTAGCAGACTTTTTTCTTTTTCAAATGTTATACTTTCAGAGTCTATCTAGATTGATTGGGTGAAACATCTCTTCCCCATCCAAGTCTGTAATTCTTGTAGCACCTCCTGACATGATTTTCTTGATAATAAAAAGCTCAGACCATCTTGGCTTCATCTATCCTCATGGGTCAAAGTCTCATCTCTAAGTACCTTTAGGACTAGATCTCCTTCCTTAAGGTTTCTAGGTTTTACCTTCTTGTTAAATGCCCTAGCAATCCTCTTTTGGTAACCTTGTGCATGGTATTGTGCTCTAGCTCTCTCCTCATCTATCCAAGCCAACTGTTCATATCTTTCTTTCATCCATTCTTCTTCAAAGACCTTGGTTTCCACTAGTGCCCTCAAAGATTGTATCTCGACCTCAATAGGAAGTACCGGTTCACTCCTATAAACCAAAGAGTAGGGAGTTGCCCTAGTTGATGTACGGATAGAAGTTCTATAACCCATAAGGCAAATGGAAGCTTTTCGGCCCAATCCTTGTATGTTACTACCATCTTGGCTAGGATATTCTTGATGTTCTTGTTGACTGCTTCTACGATCCCATTAGTTTGCAGTTGGTACAACGAAGACTTATGATGCTCAATGTTGTACAACTCTATGATCCTTTGAAGCTTTCCTCAAAGTAAGAACCATTATCGGATATAATCTTTGGTATTACCCTAAATCGACAAATGATGTTGTTTTCTATGAATCGAGCCACATGCATGGCTTTTAACACAAAGTAGGAGGTGGCTTCTACCCATTTGGTAAAGTAGTCGATTGCCACTAGAATGTACTCGTGCCCTTTTAAAGCCTTAAAGGCTATTCTTCCAATCACATCTATGCCCCAGACTAAGAAAGACCATGGAGTGGTCATGCTATATAACTCACTAGGTGGTACATGGTTCAAATTTGTATGTGTTTGGCAATTGTGGCAAATTTTCACAAAATCCACACAATTGGTCTCCATCGTATTTCAGTAGTACTCCATTCTTAGGATCTTCTTTGCTAACATCCTCCTATTCATGTGGAGACCACAAATCTCTTGATGAATTTCCTCCATTACTCTTTCAACTTCCTCTTTCTTCAAGCAATGAAGGTGTATACCATCATAGGATCTCTTATAGAGTTGAAATCTACACAGGATGTATTGCATTACCATCATCCTAATCAAATGACACTCTCTCTTATCGGCATTGTCAAGGTATACTCCCAATTCCAAGAACTTTATGATGTCATAATACCAAGGAACTCCTTCTTCTTCTATAGCCATGACCGAATACTCTATCCTCCTCTTGTGTACCAAATCATAACTTTGTTCAATCTTTGAGGGTCATGTCCATACTCCTTCAGGTATTTCAACCATGGAGGCTAAGGTAGCCAAGGCATCCACAAATTGATTCTGAGTCCCAACGATGATAGTGTATTCAATCTTGTTAAAGGTCTTGGTCAAATCCTTTAAATATTGTTGATAAGGTTTCAAGTGTTCCTCTTTCACCTTCCACAATTTATGTGCTTAGGATATGACTAAAGTAGAATCTCCAAAGACTTCTACCTCTTTTACCCGTGACTCTTGAAGAGCCTCCATTCTGGCAATACAAGCCTTATACTCTGCCATCATGTTGGTTGCTTCGAAGTTCAATTTGACTACTAAAGGTACATGGGATCCATCAAGGGTGATCAAGAGTACTCCTGCCCCATTTCCATATTGGTTCATAGCTCCATCGAAATACATCTTCCATGCCCCTAGTTCGATGTCCAAAATATCCTCATTTGGAAAATCCTTTTTACCATTCTCTCCTTCAATGGGGTTCTCAGCACAAAAATCTGACACGACGCTTCGTTTGATAGTTTTTCTTGCCACATACTTCAAATTGAATTTTGCCAATAGGATCAACCATTATGACAACCTTCCACCCAAAGCGGGCTTCTCAAATAAATACTTCAAATGGTCCATTATGGCTACTATCCATACTTGGAAAGGTAGGACGATGTGTCATAAAATCTGCATAGCCCACACGAGTGCAAAGTATGACTTTTCTATGGGTGTGTACCTAGTCTTGTAATCATGGAACCTCTTGCTTGGTAGTATATGGCTCTTTCATTCTTATCATCATCCTCTTGTGCAAGCATACTTCCAACCACATCTTTTATGATAGAAAGGTAGAGTAGTAGCGGCTTTCTATGCTTCAAGGGTACCAATATAGGTGGATGGAGAAGATATTCTTTAATAAGCTCAAAGGCTTTCTAACACTCGTCATTCCATGCATGGGGTTCATTCTTCCTTAAAAGCTTGAAAATGGACTCACAAATGGAGGTGAGCTTGGCAATGAATCGGCTGATGTATTGTAATCGGCCTAAGAATCTCCTTATCTCTTTCTCACTCTTGGGTGGAGGCATATCCAATATGGCTTTGATCTTTGATGGGTCAAATTCTATCCCTCTATCACTCACCAAAAAGCCTAACAATTTTCCAATAGTTATTCCAAAGGTACATTTCTATGGATTCAATCTCAATCTATACTCCTTGATCCTCTCAAAGAATTTCCTCAAATTAGCTATGTTGCCTTCTCTATCTTTGAACTACCAATCATGTCATCAACATCCACTTTTACCTTATTGTGTATCATGTCATGTAACGAAGTTGTAGCCATTCTTCGGTAAGTTACACCAGCATTCTTGAGCCCAAATGGCATCACGGTGTAACAAAAGATTCCCCATTCTGTGGTGAAGGAAGTCTTCGTCATGTCCTTGGGAGCCATCTTGGTTTGGTTATATCCCGAAAATCCATCCATAAAAGACATCAAGGCACGCCGGCGGTATTATCCACTAAGACATCTATATGAGGGAGGGGAAATTTTCCTTGGGGCAAGCCTTGTTTAGGTCTCTAAAATCCACACACAACCTTATCTTTCCATCCTTCTTGGGTACAGGCACAACATTGGCTATCCAATTGGCTTGGTGCACGGGTTTGATGAATCCTACCTTCAACTGTTTTGTGATTTCTTCCTTGATCTTAAGGAGTCATTCCGTTCTTATACGTCTCAACTTTTAACGAGTACCATGTGTGCATGAGTGTCAATTTGGTGTTGGGCTATCTCAGGATCAATGCCAAGCATATCTTCATAAGACCATGCAAACACTTCTTGGAATTCTGTGAGAAGCTCTTTGAGATCTTTTTTTTCCTTTTCATTTAGGATTGAGCCAATTTTAATTAAGCGTGGACTCTCATTATTGCCTAAATTAATAGTTTCAACAGTTGGTTCCATAGGTTCAATTTTCTTTTCCAATTTTTTATTAATTTCATTTTCAAATTCATTAGAATCATTTAAGGGCAGAATTTCAATATTATGGGACACATCAAAATAAGTTAAATAAAAAAATCATCTAATTAAAAATGTTGAAAAGTACATCTGAACTTGCATTACAAAATTCATTTCCCATATTCTTAGAAAACCCAACCTAAGTCCAATTATTAAGTTGCCCAACAGCAGGCACGTGAAGGCAAAAGGATCACTTGGCTCCTCGATGGTGATGGTGAGTATGTCCCCCTCCGCTTTTAGCATAGCTCCCATTGCTTCAGAATCCATGTAGTGCACCCAATCGGCCTCTTCTTGAACTTCCTTGATCACCATAGAAGGTTTCTCCTTGAAAGTGAGCTTCTCATTGAAGAATATCTCCTAGCCGAGGTTCACCTTTTTGTCCTTGTCCACCTAGAGCTTGGGAAAGCCACAAAAAGGGAAGTCCCTTCCTTCTTTCACAAAGTTCCCATTTAAGGTATAAGGGTTCTTTTTGATTCCATCGTAGTCTTCAAAGAATCCTAAGCCTTCTTTGGTCAGTTGAGTCTTGAAGTCAGGAAATTTAGCCACCCTTCTTCCTTCCTTTCCAAGATCCATACCAAGCATGTACCCCATGCTTTTCATCATTGCAATCACCTCATGGCTACAATGTGGGAGCAAATCCATAATATACTTTTCATCTTTCAATCCATAGTTAGCCATGTTCAGAAACTCAAAGCCACTCATTTGAAGCTCACTTCCTCGTTCCTCAAGTCCATAGACAGGAGCTAGGATCTCACCATCGCCAAGCACTACAGCAATTGCCCCTTTCCATGGGATTTTCATCTTTTGGTGTAGAGTGGAAGGGATAGCTCCAATGGGTTGAAGTCATGCTCTTCCTAAGAGAAGGTTGTAGTTAGGAGTGATGTCCATCATGTGAATTACATAATTGTTTCCAATGCACCAATCTTGCAAGGAGTTTTGAAGTTCCTATAACTTTCCACAAAGTATTGTCATATGCCCTAACAGTCGAAGGAGAGGGGATGATTGTTTCCACATCTAGCCCAATGGTGAGAGCTGTCCTAAAAGGGCACACATTCATTGCGGATCCATTACCAATAAGTGCCATTGGAACCTTAGCACCTATGCACTCGATGGTGATTTGCAAAGGCCTAGTATGGGTGGCTCATTTGGGATGGAGTTCTTCATCGGTAAAGATGAGCGAAGGATGAGATAGAGCCTCAACTCCCATGAGAGATAGCACTTCTTGTGGAGTAGCTTCTATGGGCACCTCCTTCCCATTTAAAGCATCCAAGAGAGCACTATGATGCTTGTAAGAAGCCATTAGCAAGGCCCATATGGACACATGAGCTTAGGTCTTCTTCAATTGGGTCAAGACCTTATCCTCTTCCTCTTCCTCTTCTTTACCTTTGAGTTTTGTGGGCTTGGACCCTTCTCCCATATTCCTACCAGGGTAATCCTTCTCTAAAAAGGATGGCTTGTAGTGTTTCCCACTCCTAGTAATATTTGCTACATTGTCCTCGAGGACTCTTTTCTTCAACTCAGTCATCCCTTAGGGAATATCCCCCATACAACCACCGCACTCTTTAAAATCTCATCTTCTTCATCCCATATTCCTTGAACCTCTACCTCGTTAACTTCTACAGTTTCTATCAACTATGAAAAATCCTAATCAACTTCTTCTATTTGCACCCAATTCTAATATAAAGGAAGAGCTCGATGATAATCAGCAAAGGGTTCTTCCTAATGTTGGGTTTGGTGATGATGTTTGGATTTGGGAGGGTTTCATTATCTATGAGGTCTTGTATTTCATGTTTAAGGCAGAAGCAATTGTCATTTTTATGTCTAGGTTTCTAATGGATGTGGCAATATTCATTAAGGTTCCAAGTAGGAGCTACATGATTAGGCATAGGTGTGGGATCTAAGGGTTTGATGAATCCTTTGGAAGTTAAGTTCTCATATGCTTGAGCAAGGGTCATTTCTAGGTTGGAAAATTCTCTGCGGGCTTTCTTTGTGAAGCTTGAGCAAGCTAAAGTTTGTTGAGATATGATGGCACTCACATTCATGGGATTAGGTGCTTTAAAAGTGGTCACTCCTCTCCCATATGTCTTCTTGATTGGAGGTTTTCTCTCACCTTTCTCCAATTGACCATTATTGATAGTGTCTTCAATCCTAGTTTCACGATCACACAATTCTCCAAAAGAACTAATAGGCGATGACAAGAGCCTACTATTATATGCCGGAAGCAAATTCTTGATGATCATGTTGATTTGGTTTTTCTCATTTGGCCTATTAACGACCCTAGATGCCTTCCTTTTCCACCTTGTCATGTATTCGAAAAATATCTCACTTACCCCTTGCTTGGTAGTCTCCAAATCCCTTGGAGTCAAATTAATCATAATATTAAAGATAAATTGATCCACAAACAACTCTACTAGTTCATTCCGCACCTTGGTCTAAGTTGGGTCCAAGCTATAGTACCACCTCGATGCACCTCCCATAAGTGAGAAAGGGAAAGCGTGCAAAGTTTGCTTCTCATCTAATCCTTTGATTTTAGCAATGCTTAGATATCTTCTAACATGTTGCTTTGGATCTCCAGTCCCATCAAACTTTTCTGCATCAAAAATCTTGAACATTGGAGGCAATGCAATGAGACAATCATCCATCCCTTAGGCCTTGCGAAAGGCCAGTTGCATCTTTTCCATTTTCTCCTTTATGGCCACGGTATCTACGGTGAGCTTCTCAAATTGCTTGTTTCTCTCATACTTGGCCTTATCCCTTTCATCCCAACCTTCATCTTCATCATATATATCCACATGTATGGATTTCTTAATCTTGGTCTCCTCTAGCTTGGTGAGACAACCCCCCATCTTCTTAAGAATGTCGTTTTGTTCTTCTATTGCCTTGAATATCTTTTGTGCCGTCGTGTCATCAATTGGAGCATCCATTCCTTCTTGAGATACTTCCTCTCGAGATGTCTCTCCTTGAGATACCTCTTCTTGAGATGTTTCCTCAATCGTGATCAAATGCCTTCCGTTCTTTTCTCGGACCCAAATTGGAGCGAGGACATGCTTTCTTGATCTTGATGCTGCAATGGTGCTTGAAAAGAAGTGCCATTTTATTAAGCCCATATCCCAATTAAAAGGTTCTTTGTATCAACTTAGATGTTCTTAGAAAATCCTTTAAGTCCATTTTAATGAAGGCCCAATTACAAAATCACTCACTTTCCTCTCCTAAACTTTGCCCCTTGTTTCATTAGGCTCTAGTCCATTTACAATAAGCACTCATCTTATCCATATTGGTTTTCATTAGAATGTGCTTAGAGATTTTCAACCCTTTGTCTCAAATATGAGCTTACAATGTATCCATCACCTTCAAGCTCTTCCTCTTTTCATTCATTATCATCATTTTTTTGAAGTAGCCTTTTAGCTAGGATATATTATAGCCTTCCTTTCAAAGTCCATGAATTTCTCATCATTTTAGGCCTAAGCATGCAACAAGGAGGCCCAAGATTAGGGAATTTCATATTGGCTTTGTAGGATGTTGGATGCTTAAGTCCATAGCAAATTTGTTACACTAGGCCTAAGGTAATTTTTCAAGAGGCCTTTTGATTTGGACTTATGATAGCAATTGGGCTATGGTCTTATGAACCTTTCAAGTTAAGATATGCCTTTGGATTTTGGTATAAGCCTCTTATATGTGAGAACTTCTTTTCTTTTATTCTAATATCTTAGGGTATGCCATAACTTTTGGGTCATCCTCAAGCTTCTACATCTTTTATTTGTCCTTTAGAATTAAGTGAACACAAGATATATGGTTGAACAAACAAGAGATATAAAAAGGGTACCCTTTCATGGATAGGATCTAGGATCTCTCTAAGTGTGGGTAGGCTCCCTATAGCTAAAAGGACAGATCAGTAAGTCACTCACAACTAGGTGGGCCACGAATTTCAAAGTCCATGAATTTCTCATCATTTTGGGCTAAAGCATGCAACAAGGAGGCCCAAGATTAGGGAATTTCATATTGGTTTTGTAGGATGTTGGATGCTAAGTCTATAGTATATTTGTTACCCTAGGCCCAAGGTAATTTTTCAAGAGGCCTTTTGATTTGGGCTTATGATAGCAATTAGGCTATGGTCTTATGAACCTTTCAAGTTAAGATATGCCTTTGGATTTTGGTATAAGCCTCTTATATGTGAGAACTTATTTTCTTTTATCCCAGTATCTTAGGGTATGACATAACTTTTGGGTCATCCTTAAGCTTTTACATCTTTTATTTGTCCTTTAGAATTAAGCGAACACAAGATATATGGTTGAATAAACAAGAGATATAAAAAGGGTACCCTTTCATGGATAGGATCTAGGATCTCTCTAAGTGTGAATAGGCTCCCTATAGCTAAAAGGACAGATCAGTAAGTCACTCACAACTAGGTGGGCCATGAATTTCAAAGTCCATGAATTTCTCATCATTTTGGGCCAAAGCATGCAACAAGGAGGCCCAAGATTAAGGAATTTCATATTGGTTTTGTAGGATGTTGGATGCTAAGTCCATATTTGTTACCCTAGGCCTAAGGTAAGTTTTCAAGAGGCATTTTGATTTGGCCTTATGATAGCAATTAGGTTATGGTCTTATGAACCTTTCAAGTTAAGATATGCCTTTGGATTTTGGTATAAGCCTCCTATATGTGAGAACTTATTTTCTTTTATCCCAGTATCTTAGGGTATGACATAACTTTTGGGTCATCCTTAAGCTTTTATATCTTTTATTTGTCCTTTAGAATTAAGCGAACACAAGATATATGGTTGAATAAACAAGAGATATAAAAAGGGCACCCTTTCATGGATAGGATCTAGGATCTATGTGTGTGTGGGTAGACTCCCTATAGCTAAAAGGACAGATTAGTAAGTTACTTATAACAGGTGGGCCATGATTCCAATTGAGGGCCTAAGTGGACCTTTGTGGATTGGTGGCAAATCGTAAATGTACTCAAAGCCCATCATAGGAAATGGCATAGATTGTGAGTTCGTGGGATGAACTTCGAAATACTTTGGCCCGAATGAAGCTTACTCATCTTCCTACTCATCGCAAACCGGGGTAAAAGGGACAAAAAAAACCAAGTGAAGTGTGTACAAACAAGTATTGAACAAGCCTTTATTAAGATTAAGAAATAGAACACGTTGGAATCAAACTCTTTATCCCCAGCGGAGTTGCCATTGTAGGCGCAACGCGCCTTTCAGAGGGGGGAGTATGCCTTGACCGAATGGACCAAGGTGGAGAAAAGAAAATGGAGTCGCCACCCTAGTTTAGGTGTAGGAACAATATATATATATATATATATATATATATATAGCATCTTTACGTGGAAGTACTAATCTTACTACTAGAGTATGGATTCGAAGTTTAGGTATAGGGATGGGAAGGTGATAGGCACCCAACCCCACCCGACTCGTGGGTTAGCTTCCACTCATTTGTCTTAGCATACATCTATCATGGCAACTAGCATACATCTATCATGACAACTCACATCAAGCCTAGCATACATCTATCAAGACATTACATACTCCCAAGGGCAAAAACATGGTCATGGCAGCAAATCAAACAAACATGTCATATTTGAGACACGGCACATAAACTTACATATTCATTTCCAATAAAGAAAAGCAAGATCATATATCAAACCAAATACATGTTCATGTGAATGAATGACTTACCTCACTACATCACAGCACATATACATCAATGCATGTTCATGGTGAATCAAAGATTTAATTGAAAGGAAACCCTAATATAACATGTGAAGAACAAACAAACACTTTAAACAGAGAAGCAGAGAATTAAGAAGCATAAAAAAAGGCAAGATAGAGGTATATTGTATATACAGAATAAAGAAATAGAAGCAGAAAAGGTTGAATTAGGGTTCTGGGCTTGAGTATACGTACGCATACATAGGGCCTGTGTACACGGCCTAACTGTATGTGTACACATACTTCGAGTATGCGTACAGATGCAAAAAGCTTGTGTACACATACACGCCTAAAACCCTAACCCAAAAACAGCAAGAACAAAAAACAAAGCAGAAACTTAAAACAAAGAATCTACCAACCTAACATGCTTTAAGCGATAAAACAAAGAACACCTAAGCTAAGCAGGCATATTACAACATAAATAAACAAGAAAAACAAAGAAAACAGAAAGATTAAAACAAGAAAAAGCAAAGAAACGAAAAAAGAAAGTTTAGAACTTATACCTCAAAACAAAATTTTTTTGGCTTGATTTTGACCATTCCCCTTAGTCAAATCCATTCACAATCAAACAAAATTGATTAGTAAATTTCAAAACTCGAAGATCAAGACTAGGAAATGTCTCAATCAAAAGAAAATTGACTTGAGGATGTTTTGTGAAAATCTCCCTCTTTGATTAACTATTTCTAGTGAATTTTAAGTTTTCCCTTAGGATTTTTAGTGTATTTTGAAAAGGTACCATGTATGGCTTTTTATATTGAAAAAAATTTGGGTTTGGAACAGCTCCCAGACAATGTGGGATTCATTCCAAACCACATCTTTAATGCAGAAAACTTTCCTTTCATAGTTTCTGGAACTCAAGCATGCGTACGCATGCCCGTGTATGCATACGCATGCATAAAGCTTGCGTACGCAGGTCTGGAGCATGTGTACACATACGCGTGTTTGCGTACACATGTCCTAGGGTTTTCGTTGCCTTTATTTTTCAAAAATAGTTTTATTTAGCTTATGAAAGAGTTATATTTTCCATAAAAACCTTCCTCAAGTCAATTTAACTCTGATCGGACTCTCAACCAACCTTGGGCTTTAGAATTTTACCATCATTAAGGAATAGGTGTGTAGACACCGCATCTTGTACCCATTAATAAATTTAGTCCTCGGCCCCAGTGATGAGCTTGACATATACCAAGGATAATTAAAGAATTCACAATAGTTTGAAAGTAATCACAACTCAAAAGTGCTCAAATCGCTTTGAAATCAATACTGAGAAATGACATTTGCTCACTATTTTGACCATAACTTTTGATCCACGAAGAAATTTCGAGTGAGGTTTGTTTCATTGGAAATTAGACATCTTGCACTTTAATTTGAATACATATTTTCCTAATTTGGACTTATATTAAGTGAGTTATGATTGTTTGAACTTAGGCCAACTAGGTAGTCCGATTTTCTAAGTTTTAAAACTTCATTTTAAGGGCCCAAAACATCATTATTTGATGTGGGTCGGCCCATAGACCCTTGAGCACGTCAAGAGATCATTAAACAGCCCCCAAAACCCTAATTTTTACTTATAAATACTCACCTAATGCCTCCAATCAAAACCCTAGCTAGGGAGAGTGATTTTTTGGCCTCCATCTTCTCTAAAACATTTTTTTCTCTTTTCAAAACCCTAGGGCAGCACTTTAGAACGTTTTTTTACAAAATTAAAACCTCTCTTTAGTTAGTTCTATGGCAGAAACTATTTTCCAAAATTGATTTCTCAAAAACCTATTTCAACTAAAGTTTGTTCTTGAGTTGTGACTACCAAAACTATTGTGTTCTTTTGATTATTCTTGTCCTATCAATCTAATCTTTGTGGTGTAGGCATTGAGGGGTCAATTAAACAAACTCTAAACTCATAATCTAAAGCAAGGTGAGTGCTCTTTCCATGAACTCTTTCTTTTTTCAATAAGATTCACATGGGTTTCTTAACATAGTTTATATATTTGTTTTATTTGATTTGTTTGATGTTCATGATTATGTTTGATATGTATTAATCTGATTTTAGGTTGTTTATAATATGTTCTTCTTGTTCTTATATTGTTATTGCAATCCCTAGGTTAGTTTAACATGTTTATTGATTTAATGTAGTTTAGTTTAATTGTTTGTTTTGTTTCATGTTTTGTTGTTTATGTTGATGTTTTATTTTTTTGTTTTTGTGTTAGTTTAGTTTGGTTTTTTAGGGTTTCTAACACGTTTGTTTGATCTTACATGTTATATGTTTGTTTGATTAAATCTCTTAGAATGTAGTTTTTTTTTTCCCCCTAATCTGTATTAAAGGCTACGCACGCATACTTGAGTATGCGCACGCACCTCAAATCTAGATTAGGGTAAAATCTTTTTTTTTTTATTATCTTTGATCATTTTCCATATGTTATTTGATTCCGTCTAACTCTGTTTTAGGTTAATTATTTAGGTTTAATTGCTTTCCATGTTTGTTTGAATCTTTTGCCATGTTTAGTTTATTTTATAACCTTTCCTTATGTGAATGTTTTAATTGTTATCTTCTTCCTTTTTAGTATAATATGATTGACTTGTATTTTATTTGTTTCCTTTTATATTGTGGTGTGATATTTAATTATTGGTGTCTTATTATTTTCCATGTTGTTTGAGTATTTTTTGCCATGCTTAGTTTATTTGATTTTCTTTCCTTGTGTGTTTTATTTAATTGACAACTTGTCATGTTTATTTTATTTTGTTTGTTTGTGTTTGATTTGCTCCCTTTTATATTGTGATATGTTTCTAACATGTTATGTGTGTTATTTCCTTAAGTGCATGACGTATGTTTAGGACAAGGATTAGGGCTCTCTTAATAAACTCTTTAATTAAATATGGCCTAGCAACACATAATGGAAGCCAGCCCACAAGCCGGGCAATTTTGGATGCCTAACACCTTCCCAAGTCGTACCCAAACTCCAGACCCATAATTTGATACGTGGACCCCTGTGTGTAAGTGATTGGCCCAATATGGTTCCTAGACCTAATCTAGATGGCGACTCCATTAGTCCACAGGAGGCTCGAGTCATAAGAGGTACAAAATGCGATGTCTACACCACTTCAACCACAAATCCCCCCCCCCCCCTCAACAACCCACCATTGGACCCAACCGACCACTGCTTCACAACCACCAACCATCAATCTTTGTTTCACAAGGGAAATCAGAGAGATAGTGAGTGAAAGACTGATAGTTATCCACGGACCCACCTATCTGAGAGAAAGACACCGATCAAAGCTAGAGAGACCCACTAATTTGTAAAAATAGAGACATTGATCTAAGAGATACAAAGTTTGAGATGAGAGATCAGGAAGAAAAAAGAAGTAAGAAAAAAAGAGAGAGACAGAGAATGGGAAGAAGAACAGAAAGCAAAAGAAAAGAGAGAGATCGAGAAGAAAGAAGAAGAAAAGAGAGTAAGATCGGGAAGAAAGAAGAAAAGAAATTTGAGAAGAAGAAAGATGTGGGAGAAAAAAAAAAAGAAGTAGGAAGGAAATATCTGGGAAGGAGAAAAAAGAAAAGAAATAATTACTATGCTAATAGTACTCTCTGTTTGCCACATAGGATATTTCCGTTAGTGAGATGATGGTAGGGACCAAAACAAAATCACTTTTTGATTTTAGGGATTAAAAACTGTAAAATTAAAAAGTAGGAATCAAAATAGAAATATGGCCGAAATGTAGGGACTAAAAATGAATTTTTGCCTAAAAAAATCATTTTTTTTTAAAATTGTTTTGTTTTTGTGAAAACTGGAATATAATTAAATACAATTATAAGAAGAAGAAAAAAATTCTCATTAAAAAAAAAAGACATAAATAGAAACTATAGAGTACATAACATTCCAAACATCTACCAATAATTTGTGTACAACGTTAAAAAGAGATATGTGCAACGATTTCCTTCCTGGTGTAAATTTTAAAGGTGGCTAACTCAAACAACTAAAAAGTGATCAATGGCATAAGTAGTACTCATTTCCAATCCTAAGAGGTACGAAAACATTTTGAGTCTTTGACATATTCCTATCATACTCTAACTGCTTACTAACTTAATCATTTGAGACTCTCCCCAAGACACTATTGTAAAGTTGAATTTATTTAACTAGTGTTTGCTTTATTCCGTGCCAAATTTACTTGTAATTCACCATTTAGAAACCATGTATTTAAGTGGGAATAATGTAAGGGTTATGTGTGAGAGAGTGTGAAGATTTGATTAAGAGTGTGTAACAAAAAGGTGACTCGCAATTGACTCGCGAGTGGTGACTTGCCAAAATGAAGCACACGTGTGAAGCATGCAGGAAGATGAAGAATCAGGCCAGTTGGATCACTACAGGACAAAAAGTACATTCTGGCCTAGTCAGGTAACTGGCGATTGAAACTCGTGACTCATCCCAGTTGCGAAGTGACTCGCCAGTGCACCCTGTTTTGCTGAAAAATGACTTTGCATATTCCATCTCATACCTTACTATAAATACCCTTATACTCATGAAATGTAGAGAGTTTCCAGAGAGAATTTTGAGAGAAAAACCCTAGAGAAAAATAAGATTGATTTATCCACAATCTTATACATTTGATTCTCAAAATTCCTCAACTCTCACCCTCTCCATTGTCATACCCATGAGAGGATTATAAACCAAATCCTTACCTCACCAAATTCAGAGTAGTGAGAAGGTTCTTGGTGTTTAGGAAGCAGTTCAAGAGAGAACCAATTCATATTGGTTGATGCAATAGGCTAATTGCTGGATCCGGAAAGTTAGAGAAGACACAGTTCAACGTAACTTTGTTGGAACAAGAAGCTTGGAGAACTTAGGTGCATTTGGTAGATTAGGCTTAGAAAGTCTATTGCTATTTATGTATCCTAACTGATTTTCTAGTGGATCATTTACCGCTTGGAGGACGGTGGAGAGGTTTTTCGCCGAGTTCTTTGATTTCCTCTTCGATAACACATGTCAGTGTTATCTTGTGATTTCCTCTTTGATTTCCTTTACTCTTAGCTTTTAATTTCTGCTGATTGTGATTATTTAATGGCTTAGAGTAGTTTGCTAATTTGGGTATTGCTTATATTTCATATTCCGCACATATATGTTTTTGGTATTTGTTGCAAGTATTCATTGGCTTAATAAGCCCTCCGATTAACTCTCTTCCACCCCCACCCCCACCCCCCCTCCCGCGCGCCCCCTGCCTAAGACACTAGCAAGGTTTTGGTATTTGTTGCAGCTATTCGTTGGCTTAAGCAACCCTCTGATCAACTGTACCATTAGTTTGGCATCATTTGTGAGAAATTATTTTTCAGATAGAAAAAAAAAATCAGACAATTACAACTAGGAACATTATTTACAATAAAAGAAACATCGATCAACAAATTGGAACCTCTTAGACTCACGACAATTGTGTCTTTGCCCTGGATCGATACGTCTAGGAACCCATACAAGGGATGTAGGAGGTATTGTGGCAGAGGCAAGAACTCATGTGACGCATTGCGCAGAACCAAGAACATGTTAAACAATCCCAACCTGCCACCTTAGTCAAGTAGAAGGCTAAGAGTGAAGCTCAAAACTTTTCTTAGAGGAATAATGAGCAAGGCGATCGGCCAGCTCCTTGTTAGTCAGAGGCCACGAGTAGAGTACATGAGCAACAACAATAGATGAATCTACTAGGGGACACAAAACGACTAACACCATTGATAGGCTAGTCCAAAAAACCGATCTACCCTTTGGTCTCTCGGGATAACTAGACTTTGAATTTCCATCTTTGAATAGAACGAAAAAGGATGCTATAGGGCAAATAAGAATATGAGCTTTTTCAACCTAAGGTTGGCTAATACCAAACGAAATGGGAAATGGAAAATGAACCAATTGTCCACTCATAACCTCCAAATCCAAGTCAAGCAGGATTCAGTCAAAGTCCCTAATATGAAGAGAATTGGTTAGAAGAAATGCTATGCACCAAAAATTCTCATAAATAGCCACATGATAAATTGTGATTGCTTTGATATCATTTTTATATGGATCCATATTTTACACATTTTATTAGCACGACATATCACCTCAACAATTATGAAAATTGTCTATGAACTTATTGTTATGAAATCAAGACAAAATTGTTGTTAAGGTTTTAGGTACATACTTCTAAAAAAAAAAAGAAAAAAAAAAGTTCTAGGTACGATCCCATTTATAGAAACGTTGTTCTCTTTAAATTATAGTAGAGACCCAGAATCAAAGTACACCTCCCCTTGGGTTGAAGGGGGTTTACAATTAACTATTAAGTGAAGGGTTACGAGGTCGTGCAGTCTAGCCTTCAGACAGGTACATTACGTTATCTCATGGTGGTAGCTTGACCAACCCTGCTCGAACAATGGATTCTTACGCTTATTCAGATAGAAACGGGGGACAAAATATCTTACAGCTAATTAACTTTTATCAAAGCTTTAGATTATTGTGCATCCCCATCACAAGACAGGTACATTTTTTTTAACAAATGGGGGAGGGGCCATGGGAGAAGTGAATAATGCAAGAGAGTTTTAGGTGCCTTTAGCCATATTTTTGTTGAAATGGTGTTTTGTTGAGCCTGCTACTAATGCTATTATAAGACTGCAGGATAAAGGGTAGGGAGAGGGGGATGCAACAGAATAAATGATCTTCCATGTCATGTAACAGTATATAGCATAAGAAACAAAAATGGAAGAACTTGTCCATGGTGAGTGAAATACCAAAGGGGAACTTCTAGCTAAGAAGACACCCGGGAATCAAGCCAAGAAACAATATCATTGAGGACTGTAAATATTCTTTCATCAGGCTCCCCTTCCAGAATGCAGTGATATCCATCATCATAGAGTTTTAGGGTTTTGTCTTTGGTAGAGGCCTTCTCATAAAGAAATTGGCTCACTAATGGATCTGTCACCTTATCAGCAGCTCCATGAAGAATCAGCAATGGAGATGAAACCTGCAATACCTCTAATTGGTTTGAATCTTGTATATATAGAATAATATGCATGCCTATCTCAGGCAATAACAAAAGAAAACTATCCTCTCATGGATTATGACAAAGAAAGGGTCATAAAAAAACGCAAATGGAAACTGACCTTCTCCACTTGCTTCTCAATTTCACTTGTCACCTTCAAAAGTTCCACAGCAGTTTTCAATCGTGTTTGGTCTTTATAACAAATCACGTTGTAGACAGCCTAAAATACAAAAATGCAAAAGCTATTACTCAAGAATCATTCCAGAGAACAATAAAAAAGTCTTTTAACATCTAGAAAAAAGAAGATAACTAGTAGTCTTTGTATGCTTTAATCTTTATAACTGCAAGAAGATACTCTCACAAATTTGAAACCTTATATGATTCTACATTCTTTTTATGCCTTTTGGCTGGACACAGATTTCCTAATGTTGTAGAATATTAAGTTAGTGAGGGTTGTACTATGAGGAGTTAAATTGAGGGTTAGTACTAGTTACTTGAATGTTGATGCTAATGGTAGGATAATATCCGGGTATGAAAGACATGAGGAAAAGGTAAAAGTGAGATTGAGAAATTGTTTTTCTAGTCATCAAAAGTTTCGGCAATATCAGTTTAACTAAGGCTATGGGTTTATTTGTTACAGGAAGAGGAACAATGGCTTCTCTAGGGGCTTATCAGGTATTGTGAATGTAGCATCCAGAGAAAGGCACCTTTTATCCATTTGCTATATGTACTAACAAGTTCACGTGCCACCAAAAAAGAAACATTGACATTTACTGCCTGTTTCTTTACTGAAGATGTCCGTTGTTGAAAATATGAAGTACAAACCAGTGTCCCTCAACCTAGGTGATTATCTTCCATATGAAATTCCCTCTACTTCTCAGCTTAAATGCTACTATAATCATGCATATCCTTTAGACTGTATTTAGCAGCATGTAAAAGGTTCTAACATGTTCATTATCTTTCTGAGATCTTGCACATACACTAGTATACTTGTGAAGGTTTGACCAGTTGTTGGACCATATTGAAGTACAACACCATAGCCGTTTCAAATTTACAATACCATGCAAGTGCATTCATATCAAGTGAGTAAATAAAGGACAAACCATTTTCCTTTTCCTTAAGTCTCTGAAGGCTAGCTCAGCTAGATCTTTCTGTGGGAAGAGCTTTGCTTTTGGCAGGACGTTAGACATAAGGGTTAATACCTTCAGAACTGGAGCTGGAGGCTTGACTTCTTCTGCAATCTTAGTAGCAAGTCATGGTCAGCAAATAATATTTTGTTATTCTATCAAATCTTTTGTTAAAATGAAAACTAAAAAAATAAAGATTATCTTGAGGACTACAATTCATTGTTAAAAAAAAAGTTGTTAACACAACATATTTAGTGTGTGCCTATTTATATAGAAGGGATGTTTTAGCCCATTGAGTAGAAAGACATATTTATTGTGTATAAATTAGTAAAGAGGGATGTTTTAGACCATTGACTAGAAAATTAATTTAATTGCAAAAAATTTCACCATGTAGTCACAATGAAAAGACACTTATGCATTGCCATTCTTAACCCACAGGTAGCAGCTCATCTGCCCAAGAGGGAATACCTAGTTCTCACTTATCACTTACCCAAAATGAAAAAGAAAAGGATTCACATCTCTATGACTATTATAACCAGGTGCACTGAGGGAAAAGGCAGTAAACCCAGAAACTGTACAATATTCTCCTCTCAACATGCAGAGGAAAGGAGACTTATATGAACTCAGTGCAATAACAAGTGCAAATGATACTACCACCATCTACAGACTGACTTGAGAGTCCTAACTTGGTGGCTAGGATAGAGGCTAATTGAGAAATGCCTCTACTGTCTCTCAACACCCAAAATGGACAACAATGGTCCTTCTGTGAAGATAGCTTTCAACTGGCAACCACAACCTGGAAATCCACAGGAACCATATGTGCAGACAGCCTATTGTAGGCTTCTACATGTGCCTAACTGCTTTATATGATATCCTAGGCATTATATAAACTCTCCAAACTTATTTCTGTATTTTCTTCTCCTTCTCACTCTTACTTCAGGTTAAGCCTCCTCTGAATCTCCATAATATCTTTTCCATATTGCCTCCTACACTAAAGAATTGTCAATCAGATTGAAATAGAAACAAGGAGGTTGTGTCAAAGCTTATTTCATAGTATATTCTCATGGATTATTGCTCATTGACTAGAGTGATTTCTAAAAGAATAACATGTTGAAGTGAGATTATGATGCCTCCTCTGCTGCCTCCTCCACCCCACCACCTTCCTCCACCCTACCCCACCACCAGGCGGCATCAACCTTCCCTTCACTTTTCCCTCCCATCTCTCCTTTTTTCCCACCACAGTTTTCATCACCTTTTAGTTTTCTCCCTTACCCTCAATTTTATCCCCCCCTCTTTGCCCTTCCCTTTCCCACCACCTCAGTTGTCTAAACCTTCCCCTTCACAAGAATTCTCAGTGCCCAAAGCTCCCTCCATTCCTGCTGCCACACTAACCCCCATCAACCTTACCTACCAAACCATCCTCCCTACCCCCACCAATATTACCCAGTAAACCAGCCTCCCTAAATATATTATCTGCTTCTTCCTCCTTTCATGGGGGCAGCAAGGGTTTTTTTCATATTGACGGTGGGCAGTCTGACTCATATGCTATTCATGAGAATTCGGAATATCAAGAGTTCTATTTGGGTAGGTCATAAAGGCATGGAATGGATACTCTCGTGTTTTGCTGATATACATGATTGGGTTCCAGGAAAGGATTTTTTTTGTAAGAGATTCCGGGAAAACAATAAGTTGCTTGAATTTCGTGTTACTGGTCTTTCTGTGGTTATAGCTATGTTTTTTGGTGGAGCTAGGCGAGGTTGTATTATGATCCCAGAAAGTATCAATCGGTTTGGGTGGACTTTGTTTCAAAAAGAATTGGGTGTTTTCCTCACAGGTGAGAAACCAAGGATGGGAGGGGTGATTCCAGATATTACTGGTGGTGCTGGTCCGGCCGATGGCGGTGGCTGAAATGGTCAAAAAATGCATAATTATGGGAATCTGTGGAAATCAAGGTTTTTTGAAAATTTGGGAGTTAATTTGGGCAAAAACGTGATACAAGGAGATTCTACCGTTAATAGATCTGTTATTAGTGGCAGACCCACATGTGCTTTTAATTTTAAGTTGACTTCTGAAACTTTAGCTTTAAGAATCTTTAAACCCGAAGGAGGCAAATAATCAACGATGACATGCAGTTATCAGCATCCTTGGGTTGTACAGAATCGATTCTCACCTCTAACCAAACTGGGTAATGAGGTGTTTTTTGGGTCTGATGAGGGGGAAGAAATTGAGGAGGTTTTTAGTGAGTGTGGTCAACAGTGGGTTACCCAACAAGCAAATTAGGTGCTTCCAAGCTCCGTGGATATTGTTGGGATACATCAACATGATTCGGAGGTATTTCTTCTTCTGTGGGATCACAATGGAGTCGATAAAAGTGGGTGTGATAGTTTGGAGAATGCAAATCGTCTTTTGGAGTGTGATCCTTTGGCTCTTTGGATCCTAATGAACTTAGAGAGGTATTATTGGATCAGGAAATTGCAAAGGGTGAACTTGGGGTGGTAGAGACAGAAAATTCGAAATGGGTTTCCCAGTTGTTGAAGATTTTCTATAAATTAGTGGGTTTTCCTATTGTGAAACATGAAGCTCAGTGTGTGGCTTTGTTTCGCCTTCTTGAACAGGAATGTATTGCTCTGAGAAATGATGGGGAGCCTAAACGTCCTGCATATTCAAGGAAGAAAGGTCTCAGAGAGCTTAGGGGGCTTGCTTCCACAGTGAATTATGATGGATTATCTTCTAGAAGGAGGAACAGAGGATCTTTGAATGGTTTAGGGGCTATTAGTGTTTATAAATGAATTTATGACTCTTCGTGGAACGTTAGGGGGCTTAACAACCCTCAAAAGCGAGAAGTTTGTAGGAATCTTCTTAAGGAATGGAAATGCAATATTGTCTGTTTTCAGGATTCTAAGTTATCCTCTATTGACGTTGCTGTTGTTCAGAGTCTCTAGGGTAGTCCTTTTACTAACTGAGTGGTTTTGGATGCGGTTCAGATAGCAGGAGGGGTTTTATTGGTTTGGGATAAGAGGGTTTTTGAAAAAGTTGACATTGTTGTGGGACAATTTTCTGTTAGTGTTTTATTGAAGGGGGTTGCGAATGGTTTTCTATGAACCTGTATAGGGGTTTATGGCCCTAATGACAATAGACAACGGGCATCTTTATGGGCAGAGTTGGCGCGTGTGTGTGCAAGGTGGAACATGGCATGGTGTTTAATAGGTGATTTCAACATTATTAGATATCCGAGTGAGAGACTTGGTTGTGATTCTTTCAGCCCACCTATGTTCGCTTTTTTTGATTTTATTGAGAACAATTATCTTATCGATTTACCTTTAGAGGAGGCTTCTTTTACCTGGTTTAGGGAATCTGAGATACCTTCTATGTCTAGAATTGACAGGGCTTTGGTTTCTTTGGATTGGGAGGATCATTTTGGGAATGTATCTCAAAGGGTGCTTCCTCAGGTTATTTCTGATTATTGTCCACTCTTGTTGGAAGCTAGTGGTTTTCGTTGGGGACGTTGTGCTTTTAAATTTGGGAATATGTGGTTGAAAGCCGAGGGTTTTGTTGAGAGAGTTCAGCAATGGTGGAATGGGTTTTATGGGGTCTCCAAGTTTCATTTTAGCCCAAAAACTAAAGGCTCTTAAAGGTGATCTTAAGAAGTGGAATAGGGAGGAGTTTGGTGACTTGGCTTTTAGAAAAAAAAGTTTGTTGTTTGAATTGCTAGGGTTGGATGCTATTTCAGAGGTGTGGAATCTTTTGAATGAGGAATAGTCTCACTGTATACAGATTAGAGAGGATATTGAATATTTAGCTTCCTTGGAGGAGATTTTTTGGAGACAAAAATCTTGTGTCTTGTTTGTGAAGGAGGGAGACAACAATACTCGCTTCTTTCATAGATTAGCAAATTCTCATAGAAGAGCTAATCAAATTAACAATATTGAAGTGGATAGGGTTGTTTATGAGGATGAGATGGAGGTGCATTCTCAGGTTGTTCATTTCTACCAGGTTTTGCATCAAGAGGCTAAGATGCGGCGCCCATCTATGGATGGGTTGGATTTTTCTTGTATAGAGGAAGAAGAGAGGTTGTCTTTAGAGAGGGCGTTCTCTAAGGAGGAAGTCATCCAGGTTTTGAAGGAAATGGAGGCACTCAGTCCGGATGGTTTCACTACGGCTTTTTTTCATAAATGTTGGAGTGTTGTGGAAAAGGATGTCATGGCTTTTTTTGAACATTTTCTTCGTCATTCTGTGTTTGAAAGGTCTATGAATGCCTCTTTTCTTTCTTTAATTCCTAATAAGAGTAATGCTCTTAATATTAAAGATTTTAGGCCCATTAGTTTGGTGAGCAGTATGTATAAACTTTTATCTAAAGTTTTGGCTAATAGATTGAGGGCGGTATTGGACAATCCCATCTTTGAGTCTCAAAATTCCTTTGTTGGTGGGAGGCAAATTTTGGATTCAATGCTCATTGCCAATGAATGACTAGATAGCAAGTTGAAGAGTCGTGTACCGGGTGTGGTTTGCAAGCTTTTTTGATAAGTAATAAAAATATATTAAAAAGAAAAGGGGTGTCACCTAAGTATACAGGAAGAATACATCAAGGACAAATACAAATCAAGTGCATAAGTACAAAAGTCCATGAAACCATGGACTAAAGAAAAAGACCAAAGCCAAACACTGTAACCCAATCCAGAAGAGTCTTAAGGAAGAAGAGTTTAAGATCTGCAACTAATCTCTCTAAATCCTCAAAATGCCGGTTATTCCTCTCCCTCCAAATACACCACATCAAACAATGGAGCACAACCATCCAAATAACAGAATTCCGATGCCTCCCCAACTTTCCTTGCCAACAATCCAACAAATCCACCATTGTTTTCGACATAACCCAATGAATGACAAACAGAGTAAACACCATAGACCATAAATCAAAAGCAATAGAGTAATGGATGAGAAGGTGGTCAACAGATTCCCCATTTCTTTTACACATACAACACCAATCCAAAATCAAAATCTACCGTTTCCTAAGATTATCAATAATCAAAATATTTCCCAAAACTGCAGTCCACACAAAAAAAGCAGCTCTAGAGGGGACCTTAGACTTCCAAATAGTCTCCTAGGGTAAAGAGTGATTGAAACTATTAGTCAGCACCTGAAAATAAGAACGAATAGTAAAACCTTTACCCCTAACAAGTTTACAACACATCTTATCGTCCCCAGCTCCTTTCAAAGAAGCTCCATAAATTCTAGACATTAAACTATAGAAGGATTCCAAATCCCTATCTTCATTGTATCTTCTAAAAGTTAGATCCCAAAAAAGAACACCATTTGGGAACTTCATCAACTCAACCACAGAGGCCTCCTTATTTCGACTTAAAGAAAAAAGTCTTGGATAGAGCGCACACAAAGAAGCGTCTCCACACCAAATATCCTACCAAAATCTAATAGTAAACCCAACCCCAACCTCTAATTGGATGTGACGAACAAAAGATGGCTAACCACGACTAAGAGACTTCCACAAACTTACACCATAAGGGACAATAACGGGGAGAGAGCACCAACCTCCCTTTTCACAAACATATTTTGCCCCTATCACTCTCCTCCACAAGGCCTGTCACTCATTCCCAAATCTCCATAACCATTTTCCAAACAAGGCTTTATTAAAACTTCTTAGACTTCTAATAGCTAAACCTCCAGAATGAAGAGGAGTGCAAATCGTGGCCCATTCCACTAGGTGAGTTTTTTTAACATCCCCCATACCACTCCAAAGAAAATTTCGTTGAAGTTGCTCAATACGGTTCGCAACCTCCACCAGGATAGGAAAAAGAGAGAGAAAATAAGTTGGAAGATTGGACAAAGTACTCTTAATAAGAGTAACTTTACCTCCTTTTGAGAGATACAGTCGTTTCCAACCTACTAACCTCCTCTCCCCCTTCTCAATAATTAGATTCCAAATAGATCTATCTCTGACATTAGCACCCAAAGGAAGACCTAGATACTTCATTGGAAAGGAGCCTTGCTTGCATCCTAGCACATCCACCATATCTACTATATTTGGAACCACACCCACAAGGACCAATTTAGACTTACCCATATTAATATTCAGCCCAGAAACTACTTCAAACCAAAACAGCACCAGCCAGAGAAATAGAATCTGACCAAGATCAGCATCACATAAGACCAAGGTATCATGGGCGAAGAGAAGATGGGACACCTGCAAAGAGTTTCCTGTAGGACCCACCCTAAAACTAGACATGAGCCCATCCCTCACTGCCTTATCCAACATTTTACTAAAAGCATTCATAACAATGACAAACAATAATGGGGACAATGGATCACCTTGTCTTATACCTCTAGAGCTTTCAAAAAAACCACACGGAGTTCCATTAATGAGAATGGAGAATTTAATAGTAGAGATGCAAAAGAAAACCCATCTTCTCCATTTTTCATGAAAGCCACAACAATCCAACATATAAATGAGAAAGTCCCAATTCACACGATCATAAGCCTTCTCTACATCCAGCTTACACAACACCCCAGGAACTCCTAATTTTAGCCTACTATCCAAGCATTCATTGGCAATAAGAACAGAATCTAAAATTTGTCATCTTTTGACAAAAGCATTTTGAGATTCGTGAACAATATCACCAAGCACGATTTTCAACCTATTAGCTAAAACTTTAGCAATAATTTTGTACACCCCTCCAATTAAACTAATTGGCCAAAAATCCCTTACCTCCACTGCATCAGATTTTTTAGGAATTAAAAAGATGAAAGTAGCATTCAATCTTTTCTCAAACTAAGCATTATCAAAAAAATACTGAAAAACCACCAAAAGATCAGTTTTGATAATGGCCCAACAAGTCTGAAAAAACGCCATAGGGAATCCATCAGGTCCAGGAGCTTTAGCACCATCAAAATCCATGACCACTCCAAAAATCTCAGCTTCCTCAAAAGGTCTTTCCAACCAGCCAGCCTTATCCTCAGAAATCTTCAAAAAATTCAGCACATCCGGATGAGGACGAATGTGCTTATCTTTCGAGTAAAGACTTTTATAAAACCGAACAATACCCTCTTCAATAACTTCCTGATCTAATGTCAACACTCCACCAAAAATTAAACTGCCAATACTGTTACTCCTATTAGAATTAGCTACCTAGTGAAGAATTTCGTATTGCTGTCCCCCTCTCTTAACCATAGCACCCTCGATTTTTGTCTCCAACTAATCTCCTCCAACAAAGCCATCCTCTTAATCTCCAAGCGAATTCTCTCTTTATCACGCTTCTCATCATCAGAAAGAGACACCCTCTCCTCTTTAGCATCCAGGGCATTCAGATCATTCCATAGTTTAATTCTCTTAACGGTGACATTGTCAAACTCGGTTTCATTCCAACTTTTTAGGTCCCCCTTTAAAGCTTACAATTTCATGGCAAACCTGTAACTTAGAGTTCCAAGAAAATGATACGAGTCCCACCAATTTTTCACCTTCTCCACAAAGTCATCCACTTGAAGCCACATGTTCTCAAAACAAAAAGGCCTACAACCCTTTTTTGATGAATGGGAAAGTGGTCTGATAGAAATCTACCCAACCTTTTTTGATGAATATTTGGATAATGTTTCTCCCATTCTGAAGAAAAGAGGAAGCGATCTATCCTAGAGCCAGACAAAGAGTTTGACCAAGTGAAACTACCACCCTCCAAAGGGATATCCAATAACCTATTAAAAGAGATGAAGTCAGAAAAATTATGCATACCCTGAGTGAAGTTCTTTGCCCCCAAATGTTCGGAAGGAAATTGAATTGCATTAAAGTCACCACCCACACACAAAGGCAAATTCTACCAACTATAAAGACCTGCTACATTAGGACCATACACACCAGAGAAAGCCCATTCAAAATTATCTCCCACATTCCTAAATCTACAAGACACCGAAAAATCACCCACAGCTTCTTCCAACTTCTCCACCACCCTCCTATCCCACATGACCAAAATCCCACTTGATGTGCCTATTGAGCTCAAGTATACCCAATCAACATGATGACAACCCCAAATACTTTTAATAAATCCCCTAGTGATAAGCTTCATCTTAGTCTCTTGCAAGCAAATGACATCAGCTCTCCAAATTCTAATAGGGTTCCTAATTTGGAGTCTTTTATCCTTCTCATTTAGCCCCCTCACATTCCAGGAGATTATCTTCAAATTCATTGGGACACAATCAGAGCCCTTTCCCTATTGGAACCTCTAGCTTTACCAAATGCAGAATCATAATTAATAGAGCTCACCAAGCTCCTCAACTCCCTTAAACCCTTACCTCCACCCTTTGTTTTTTTACTCAAAGCATTCACTGTAGCCCTTTGTCTAATTTTCTCAACAGCCAAGAGGAAATTAGATGCAAGTTCTTCCAAACCTTCAACTGGAGTCTCCAAAAAAGAGCCGAACACCTGAAACTTGCTCTAAAACCATGGTGACAAACTAGAATGAATTCTAAACTGACCATCTTCCAAACAGCCAGATATGTTATCAACTTTTTGGGTCTCAATAGACTTCGACATAGCTAACGGAGTCACATTTAAAGGTTCTGAAATATCCGAACCTCATCAATCAAATTCAACCATCTCACCAGCTTCTGACCAACTCTCCGAGTCTACATCCTCCACCATCACCCCATCCCCCTCGGATTGTACCGCTAAAGGCCTTGAAGAATTTCCTGAATAATCCATGGCCACAAGCTCGTCCAAAACAAAGCCGTTAAAAATGCCTGAAGGCTGTCTCTCAATCCCCATCGGCACCACCACCCTCTTCCCATCACCAAGTTCTAATCCCCACTTGTCCGAGAAGCCCCTTAAATTATTCTAGTCCACACCATTATCAAGTAAAAGATGCTTGATCTGTTGCTGTACCAGCCCACTATCGACAGCGGAATTAGACTCCGAAACCACCATATCGGTGCAAGATGATATTTGTGGAGTGGAGACTAAATCAGCATGTGGGTTCTCAGTTTTCTCAAAATTACGCACCTCGTTGACTAGAACTGGTTCCGAAAGAGGGGTGGGAGCAGGATTAAGCACTTGTGGTTCCAGAAAAACGAAACTAACCTTTGGGTTTTGGATTGCAGACTCATATTTGCCAATATCAGAGGATGCAACATCGGCATCTGAAGAAGTCACCACCATGTTCACCGGCACCACCTCGGTAGGGATGAGTCTTGGGGTCAACTTGGGAGAGAGATGAGTCACACGGCACAGATGGAAGCACAACTGAAGGACTCCTCACGTGATTGTCCTATAAAGAAGAGGCTGGCTACTAGGCTTTGGGCTTTTGAACAAACCCAATATGGCCCAAGAAGCTGCCACGGGGCTTCCAAGCAAGTTTAAATATGGGCCTGTTCTCTCTAGCAAGGGCTGGCTCTTTAGTAGGAGCTTGCTGGCCACTAGGCTTTAAGCCCACTTCCTTGACCTCAAAAAAAATAACACCCCACTTCCCCTCAAACCCACGTTCCACACAGAGACAAATATCCAAGGTCAACTTCCCTTTAATACCATTGGTAACGATGCCATTTATAATAGATGTGACTTCTGCCCCAAACCTAGCAGTTTCTTTTCCAAGAAGATCATTGCTCAAATCACAAAGATTACCACTGGAATTTGGGATTTTCAAATTTTGAAGTTCCGAAAATTTCTCCTTCCCTTTATTCACAAAACCATAGTTCCTCTGCCACCCCTCTGGCACCACCACAGCAGGAAGCTTGTGTTCACCATTTCTGATTCCAATGATACCATAGTTTTTCTGCTGCCCCTCCTATACCACCACAATAGGATGCTTGGGTTCACCGATTCTCATCCCAGAAAGTCCCTGTTGAAGAAGAGAATCTTCTAATGTCTTCCGAAGGTGAAGACCAAAACCACCCCACCCTCTCCCCAATTTTCCTTCTGGTATCACTATGGACCCTCTACGTCGTCCATGAATGAGTTCAGAAATAAGCAAAAAGTTTCCACAAGCATTGGACCCCAACTGAATAATAAAAATCTTATTTCCTTCCCTAAACGTTCTAGAGAACTACACAGGAGATAGCTTAGACGCCAACTCTTCCACATTAAACAATAGCCTTTTGGCACTCTCCTTCCCCAAAGTGACAAAGCGTGAAGAATCTCGACCTTTTTCAAGAATACATAATAAATAATTTTTTTTTTGATAGGTAATAAATAAAAAGTACCACCTTCTTCAACAGAAAATTCAAAAGTTTTGGACTCAACAAAGAAAAACGTGGACCCTCCCATAGGAACAAACACTGTAGTTGGAAGTTCCTACTGTAGTTGGACTCAACACCCTCCTACTGTGGTTTGCAAGCTTGACATTGAAAAAGCCTACGATCATGTTAATTGGGATGCTTTGTTCTATCTTTTGGATATGATGGGTTTTGGGGTGAAATGGAGTGGGTGGATAAAGGCTTGTGTGACTTCAGTCCGGCTTTCAGTTCTAGTGAATGGTTCCCCTGAAGGTTTCTTTGGAAGCTCTTGAGGTTTGAGACAAGTGATCCTTTATCCCCTCTGCTCTTCCTTTTGATTATGGAGGTCTTAAGCAAGATTCTGAGAAAAACTGAGGAATGTGGTCTGCTTCATGGTTTTCATGTGGGACCAGTGAACTCTGTTGGTGTGCGCATTTCTCATTTGTTGTTTGTAGACGACACTATTTTATTTTGCGATGCTTCTAGGGATCAGTTGTTGTCTATAAGGTTGGCCTTATCGTTTTTTCAAGCTTTTACAGATTTGAAGGTTAATACAAGGAAAAGTGAGATTGTCCCTCTTAGGAAGGTGAATAATTTGGATGCTTTGGCTAATATCCTTAGTTGCAGGGTGGGCAGCTTGCCTATGAAATACTTGGGGATGCCACTTGGTACATCATTCAAGATAGCTTCTATTTGGAATCTCATTTTGGAGAAGATAGAGAAGAAATTATTAGGATGGAAACGCATTTATTTATCCAAGGCTGGTAGGCTCATTTTATTGAAGAGCATTCTTTCTAGCCTTCCTCCTTATTTTCTATCGTTATTTACTATTCCTATAGTTGTGGCTGCTAGGCTATAAAGAATCCAAAGAAACTTTTTATGGGGATCATTTGAAGTGAGCTTCAAATACCCTTTGGTGGCGTGTGATAAGGTTTGCTCACCTATTGAAATGGGAGGTTTGGGGATAAGAAATGTGGTGTCCTTTAATCAAGCTTTATTAGGGAAGTAGTTGTGTAGATACGGGCTTGAAGTTACTCATCTTTGGCAGAGGGTTATATCCACTAAATATGGGGAGGGTCAAGGGGGTTCGAGCGCTAAAATTTGTAGGAGAACTCATGGGTGCAGTTTGTGGCTAAGTATTAATGAAGGGTGAGAAAGCTTCTCTTAGCATTTTTCCTTTCTTGTGGGTGATGGTACCCGGATTCGTTTCTGGCATGATAGATGGGTTGGGGTTGATCCCCTTAAAATCCTCTACCTTGAGTTATATGTGATTTCAGTGAATAAGGAAGCTTGTATTTCTGATGTTGTGAGTCATCAAGAAGGGGATGATGTTAGATTTTGGAACTTGAGATTTTATAGGGATTTCGAAGACTGAGAGCTTACTGCTACTTTTTCTCTTCTTGATTTTATTCAAGCTCATCTTCCACGTGGAGTAGGCAGCGATTCTTTGTGTTGGGGTCTTAATAGAAATGGTAAGTTTGATACCCGTTCCTTTTACAATGAGTTAAGGACAACTCCCAACTCTATCTTCCCTTGGAAGGGAATTTGGAAAGCAAAGGTTCCCAAAAGGGTGGCTTTTTTTCTATGGACGGCAGCTCATGATCACATTCTTACATTGGATAATCTCATGCTTAGAGGTCACCCTTTGGCAAATCGATGTTGTATGTGCCAATGCAGTGGAGAATCTATGGATCATCTCCTTATTCACTATCATGTGGTGAATTCTTTATGGGTTTTTATCCTTTAGGCCTTTGGTATTCAATGAGTCTTGCCTAGCTTTGTGGCAAAATTATTATTTTGTTGGAATCATTGGCTTGGGAAACATGATTTAGATATTTGGAATTTAATCCCAGGATGTTTGATGTGGACTGTATGGATGAAGCGTTATTGTCGGTCCTTTGAAGATTCTGAGAAGCCTTTGGTTGAGTTAATAGGCCTATGCCAAAGAAGTCTTTTAGATTGGTCTCGATGCTGGGGTTTAACAGAATGTTCGTCTATTGTTTAGTTTTTTTCTTCTCTTAGTTTAGTCCCTTGATTGTTTTCTGTGGTGTTCTGTTTTGTGCTTTGCTGTGTTCATTCTCACGAACACATTGTACATTTCTTTTTCCATTTTCATCAATAATAATTCTTATATTACCTATCAAAAAAAAAAAAAAAAAAAAAGGAAATAGAAACAAGGAATATTCCTACAAAGCAGGCAATGACCTAAGGTGCTTAAGAAACTACAAAAACCAAGAACAAGAAGTTGACCAAAAAGAAACAGACAGTGAAACAACGAAACCTTAGCAATGAACACTGACAGTGTTGTGTGATTTTAAGTGCTACATAACATGATAGCAAAGTTGTTGTAGATCTTATTCATGTTCGTTCTCTTTTTCATTGTTCCTTTTTTCCCCCTTGTAGATGAATTATGACATAAGCTGGAAGTAACATATAAATCATAAATGGTACCTCCTGGTTTGAGAATGACTTTAATTTCCCACTTTTTATGAACTGCACTGCTAGAGATGATTAAATTCTTACTAATAATTAGATATGATATGAAACAGATTATGAAACTTCAAAAGGGAACTTAATCAAAACGTCACACAAGAATGAGTTAGCCAGTGTCAGTGTGGTTTGATTAGTTACAAAATTAGCAGGCTAGTTTCCAAAGTAAATAATTTCTACATATTCAGACAAAACATAGAAATGTAAGCCAAGAGATAATGGGGACCTTCAAATATAAATTTTGAATGATCATAAATTGACAAAATAGTTTAGTAATACTCTGGATTTCACTTTAACTATTGACCATGTCCGTAGGATGGACTTACTTTACACATTGGGGCTACAAGGATGACTCCATCCCATCCAAGGGGTTCCTTGAGATGAACTTTAAGAGCAACAGCTCCACCCATGGACTGTCCTAACAAAAAGTGTGGCAATCCTCTCAATTCAGGTCTTCCTTCCAATCAAACATAAAACACAATCAGCAACAACATTTTGTTAATTAAGTTCACCAAATCTATTAATGAAGCAATTAATGATGGGGATGCTGATTCTACGACAGTTTAGAAAGTTGCACCTTTTATTTTTGTATAATTTTCTATAACATTATCAACTAATTGATCAAAACTTGGGATGTAACCGTGCAATCCATCAGAAAGGCCAAAACCAGGGTGGTCCAAAGCATAAACACCATATCCAGATGCAGCAATTCGCTTGGCAATACCTGAAATCCCAAACTCACCATACATCACATAAAAAGCCTTAAAATTCGGTTTGCATATACCAATCTAGAGTAAACAAAAAATAGCAACATAAGGTATAGGGCTATTCCCAATTATTTTATGAATATGACCGCAAACCTTCAAAGAAGAATGTGCAAGTATCACCATATCCATGGCAGAAACATAAAACACCTTTGATGGGAACACCAGACTCTGGCATCCAGCTTTTACAGAAAATTTGCAACCCCTTTGAGTTCCTCTCATACCACTACAAACCCATTAATAATTGACAGTCACATATTTTATAATAACAATAATTATTTTTTTAAAACACTACAATCTCACTAGCCTTTCAGTCTCCACTTAGTTGCTAAGAAATGAAGAAATTGATAAGAAAATAGGCATTTGAACCTAATGTGTTGAGCACAATGAGTGGATTTTTCCAAATTTCAATTCCTTGCATCCTTATTAATAGCAAATAATTATAATATTTAATATACTAGCATTCCTCAGAAATTTATAAAAAATAAAAATAAAAAAAAAAATAAAAACTTTTTTATTTTGATTGTTTGCAAAATACTTTGTCTCAGTTTTAAAATAAGCAGCATTGCTTACCTCCTCAGCTCTGATTCCAGTAGGAGCCATCTATCCACCAATCAAAACCAATTGGCATTCACAACAAAAACCCAGAACAAAAAACAAAAAAGAATCATTAACTGAAATAATATACCAACCCAGAAGCGAAGATCAAAACTATGATCATGGTGGAGGAAAAAAAAACCAACCTTGAACAAGCAATGATCAAGCTGTTGTTGGACCTCCACGAAGGCAGAGCGGACCCTTCTGCGACAGGAAGCGAAATCCAAGTTCTGGGAAGCGATCGCATTGAGCTCCTTGCTTACGCCTTCGATTGGTGACCTTTGCTTGGCTGTGACTGTAAAGTGAGGCTTTGGGTTGGTTTTGGGACAAGGAAAAATGGGTTTGTATTGCTTTCTAGGAAGGCTGAAAGGAGAGATGGGCTTTCCAGGAAAAAGAGAGAGCTCCGGCGATCGGAATTTAAGAGTGAGAGAGAGGTCCATGGCTATGAACAGTGAACACTAGCGTGAAACCAATAAATTTGCTTTGTTTTGCACTGTTACTCTTTTCCAACACAGACAGCACTTTCTTTGTTATAAGTACCGCTTCCCATGTCTTGTGGACCACGTGGGGAATAAAATAGAATCAGTTGATTCCTGAACTAAAAACCAAAAAAAAAAAACGTGGGATTTTTTTTTTTTTTTTTAATTGTTCTAGAAACTAAAAAGTAAAAAGAATATTTCCAGCCTTTATTAAATATAAAATAAGATATTTTTTAAAAAGATAGAAAGGAAAAAAAAGGGAAAACTTTTCCCCTATTTTAGGTAATTCACAATTTTTCCTTTAGGTATGAAACCAATCAATTTATGTTTTGGAAATCAGTAAATACCTGTTACTCTTACAATTAAACGTTAGTTTTTGATTTTTAGAATATTTTACTGGATAAAGTCTAAAATATCCATAACTAAATATTAAAATGTCAAAAATACCCCCAACGTCTAAAAAAATTCTTGGTACTTGGTAGTACCTTTATCCTAAGCCTAAGGATTTTTTTTTTTTTTTTTTTTGGGTATTTAGGGCTAAAGTCAAGTATTACTAAGACTTTTTAAAAATATCCAATTTTTTCCTTAAACACAAAAGACACTTAATACTGTTTTACAATTCCCTATTCCTCTAAGCCCTCTACTTCACTAACTGCATTATGAAAATGATATGCACATGGGAGTATTTTGGTAGTTAATGGTAGATAAATAGTAACCAGAAATGCAAAAGGAAACAAGAAGAATAATGGAAATTTAAGACTTTTGAGATTCTTTGTTGAATTTTTTTACTATCAAAAAACCTTATAAGAATATCAGTGCACAACTAACAACCTTGTAATTCAATGACATAACATACTCTCTTTTATTCGAAGAACCAATAGTTGAATCTCACCTCTTCCATCATTGTAGTTTATTGAATTATCATAAAAATATATATTATTTACAGAGATTTTATGATTTTATTTATTTATTATTATTATTATTTTTTTTTGGAGAATGAAGAATTGAATAAGTTTTATTAATTAACGGTTGGCTAGATCAGCTTGCATAACATAAAAAGAAGGTGGTGGAACATTCTCCATCCACACTGCATAATCTATGACATTTAAGGAATGCCTGGCCAAACTATAGACAAGTTTATTACCTTCCCTCCTAACATAAGAGTATAGTAATTTAGTGAAAAAACTAGAGAATAAAGTTGCATCCTGCAAGATTAATGCTACTGACCCCATGGCGGAACCATCTGTCTTCAGTTCATTAACAATAATCTCCAAGTCACCCTCCATAACCATTTCTTTTAATCCAATTTTTGCTCCAAATTCCAGGGCTCGGACCACTGCTAGAGCCTCCACCTCAAGAGGTTGGTAAGCTCGGGGAAGCTGCTGGGATAGAGAGGCAATAACCAAGGCTTTAGAATTTCGGATGACAACCTCGACACCGCTTCTGTTTTCCTTTTGAAAAACTGCACCATTGAAGTTGATTTTCAGCATATTAGTTGGAGGAGGTTTCCACATAATCCTGGGCTTCGAATAGGGAGGCGATATGGGGGGGATTATCGCTGTGAACTCTTCCAAGCATTCTTTAGATACCTGGGCAATGCGATACACGTTGCAGCAAGGGGTATGCATCCTTACTTGATTTCTTTGGTTCTAGATGGACCAAGCTATCATAGCAAAGAGTTTCAGGTTTGAGTGGTTGGTCAAAATCCATGATAATAGTTCTTTATAGTCTGCAAACTGCCTGGTGCTTCAAAATTTCCATTCTGCATAAGATGTCTAAACCGGGTCCAACTCATTACAAAGCCATAGTGCATGCAATGGTGATTCTGCCTCACTCTTGCACCTATCACACAGGGGATCAACGATGATAGCTCACCTCAAAAGATTCAATTTAGTGGGAATTGAATTCTTACACGCTCTCCACATAAGATTCTTAACTTTATTTGGAACTTGAAGAGACCAAACACCTTTCCAAAAGCTTAAGTCTTGAGGACTGTACATGTCTTGGCTTGCCTCGTCATATTCATTCTTGCACGTATATTTTCCATTCTGTGTTAATGGCCAGTAGATCATATCTTCAGACTCTGTTCTAGATAAGGGGATATTCTTGATCAAGTCAACTTCACTTGGGATAAAAATGCCATCTATTAATTCTGTGTTCCACTGTCGGTTAGAGGGTTAATAAGGAGGTCTATGGTTGCCTCCTCTAGTGAATCAAGAATTGGAGAGAAGACTAGGGTCAGATGTTTTGTGGGCAGCCAGTGTTGCTATCATATCTTCACCGTCCTTCCATTTCCAATGCGCTAACATGAGCCCCGAGCAATTACATCTCTACCGTGATATGCTTTTCCAAGCATAAAAGCCCACTCTAGAATCTGATGCCTCCATTTCCAAAGCACCATGCTTGCTTTGCCAATAAGGAATCATTGTAAAGTGCTAAATCTCGAAACCCTATACCTTCAACCAACTTGGACTTTGTCATCTCATCCCATTTGAACCAATGGATCTTCCTTTTGTCACCTCGTTATCCCCACCAAAACTTGCGTATAAGAACCTCAATTTCATGGCACAAGCCCAATGGGAGCTTGAAACAACCCATAGCATAGGTAGGGATAGCTTGTAGACCGACTTAATTAATACTTCACGTCCTACTTGTGATAGTAGCTTTCCTTCCCGTCCTTGTAGTTTTCTCCACACCCTCTCCTTTATGTAGGCAAAGCTAGCTTTTTATCCCTTCCCTACTAGTGAAGGAAGCCCCATATATTTTTCATAATGCTGGATCTCCCGAACACCAAGAATCCTTTTTATAAGCTATCTAGAAGCTTCATTGACCGCATTGCTAAAAAAGATAGCAGTTTTCTCCCTGTTTACTTTCTATCCCGAAGCCCCTTCATAGGCAGATAGGAGGTCCATTACTTTCCCACATTCTATAGGAATAGCCCTAAAAAAAAGAAGGCTATCATCTACAAAAAACAAGTGGGTTAGTTTTGGCCCTCGTTTATCTAGTGCAAAACCAGTAATATCTCCCTTTGCCGCTGCTTGTTTTATGAGCCCATGTAGGCCCTCGGTACATAGTAAGAATAGGAAAGGCGAGAGAGGGTCGCCTTGTCTAAGGCCTCGAGAAGGTGGAATCAAATCCTTAGGCTCTTCATTCACAAGGATGGAATAAGTCACTGTTTGAACACATACCATGATAAGATTAATCCACCTTTCACAGAAACCCATCTTCCTTATTAGTTGTTCGAGAAAAATCCATTTCCACCCTATCATAGGCGTTACTCATATCAAGCTTGAGTGCCATGTATCCTGATGACCCACTAGAATATTTGTTCATGCAATGTAATGTTTCAAATGCAACTAAGATATTATCTGTGATAAGCCAATCCTTGGCAAAGGCAGATTGATGCTTGTTAATAACAGATGGTAGAAATTTTTTCAATCGATCTGCCAACACTTTTGAGAAAAGTTTATAAAGTACATTACATAAACTAATAGGGCGAAAATCAAACACATGCTCAGGACTTTTTTTCTTGGGTATAAGGGTGATAAAAGTGTGGTTAACCGATTGAGGTAACGTACCATAATTTAACCAAGATAGGACAGATTAGGTAATGTTACCTTCAATCAGAGGCCAAAAATGCTAGTAGAACAGTGGCGGCATCCCATCCGGACTAGGCGCTTTCATAGGTGCCATTTGTTTGAGTGCAATAACTACTTCATCTTCTAAAAAGTCACTTATCAATTGCTCATTCACTTTTGGTGAAATCATGACTAGAACATTTTCCAAAACTAAAGCCATAGAACTCGGGTGAGATGTGGAGAAAACTTGCTTGTAGAAATCTTCCAAAATAGTGGCTATGGTTTCGGGTTGGTCTACCCATCTGTTGAAGGCATTAAAGAGTCCTACAGTTGAATTTTTTCTAAATCTATGTGTGGCCTTGCTATGGAAATATATGGTGTCATTATCTCCATTGCTAAGCCATAAAATACGAGCTCACTGGTTCCACATCCTAGCCTCCCTGTCAAGCAAAATATTAATCTCCAATTGTAACTCATGGACTCAAAAATTAAGGCCACTGTGCAAAGCTTCTCTCTCAGCCTCAAGCAATGCTTTTTTCTTATTTTCCAACTCACATTTGACATTTCCAAACACATTTTTATTCCACCATGCCAAGTCTTTACCACACCTATCCACCCTACTGATGACCGAGCCCCTTGTATCCCATGTAGCACAAGAATTCCATACCGCTTCAACAATCTTTCCACATCTACTATCAAAGAGCCACATCTCCTCAAAATGAAAAACCTTTTTTTGAGGGGAAAGGTCCAAACTCGTGGGGCTGATGAGGAGTGGGCAATGATTCGATGATAGACACAATAGGTGGTAGACCCGAGTTCCAGGAAAACGATGAAACTAGTAGTTTGTAGCTAAACCCTGGTCTAACCTCTCCCATATAAAGTTCCCGTCCTCGAAATGTTTACTCCATATAAAATTTGAACCCACAAAACCCAAATCCATGAAGTTGCACTCATCAATTACCTCTTTGAACAACTGCATTTGATTGTGATTCCGAAGAGCACCACCTAACTTTTCATCTTGTCTCATAATCTCATTGAAGTCCCCTGCACACAACCAAGAGATATGAGGGAGGGTGTTCAAACTCTTAAGTTTATTCCACGCTTCAAAGTGCTTAGAAGTTATAGGTTCACCATAAAAGCCTGTAAAGTGCCAAACCTAGTCCAAGCCTTTATCGATCAAAGCATCAATGCAGTATTTGGAAGAGTCCTCTACACTAATAGACACTGAGTCTTTCTAGAGGAGTGCCAAGCCACCACCCCTGTTATCACTTGAGACAACCCACTTATTATCAAAATTAAAATTACATAGCATGCGATCAAGCCTTGCTTCATCTGCTCATGTCTCAACTAGGAACATGACGGAGGGATCTTTTGCCTAGATATAATTTCTAAGCTCTCTCTTTGTTCATGGGTTTCCAAGTCCACGACAGTTCCACACTAAAAGATTCATTGGTGGTGGCGTGGCTGATTCTCAGCCACTGCCAAAATAATAGATTCGTTGCTTTCTGCCAGGTAAACCCCATGTTTCTTGTTAGGTAAAACCTCCGAAGCTTCACAATTCTCATATGCTCTTTTCCTAAAAAAAAAAACTCACTTCTACTATGCTTCCTGTATTAGCCTGATCATGCTTTACCAAGGGTTTCCATGTTTTCTGTTGATATGGGCTAGTGCTACCAAGATTTGTTTCATTTGATCCCTGAATCAATTCTGGTACGTGAACCACGGTTTCCCTAGATGAGACAGCCACCTCAGGATTGGAGAGAGCCATGTCTACCACGTGAGAGTCATTATTCTGAGTTGTTTATGTTTTATTACTCAATTTTAAATAGGCAAAAAATACATTTTGGTCCCTACATTTTCAGCCGATTTCCATTTTAGTCCCTAAGTTATTTTTTTACCGCTTTTAGTCCCTCTCCTGAAAAACGCTTCCATTTTAATTCCTGTCGTTACATCAGAAACGGATATTGCAGACGTGGGAAACGACAAAGTTAAATAATAATAAACTAATGTCCACGTGGCCTAAATTAATAATAAAAAATATTTTTTAATGCCACATCAGCATCTAAATTAAAAAAATTAATTTATTAATTTTAACTAAATAAAAAAAATTAAAAACAGAATTAAAAACTAAAAATCTTATGAATTGAGATCTAAGTGTGCCTTGAACAAGAACAATAAGAACACAAACCCAGATCCAAGAACACAAACCCAGAAATTATTTAAAAAAAAAAAAAAAAAAAAAAAAAAACTAATCAAAGCCAGAAATTCCAATCTCAAAGCCAACCCACAACCACCAAAATAAAACCCACAACAACCCAGGCCAAGAAAATCAACCCACAGCCACAAACCCACTAATCACTATTTCCCTACTCTCTACATTCTCATTCATCACCGAATACACACAAAACCACTGTGAAAACTCTCTCTCTCTCTCTCTTATCTCATTCTCTTTTGTTTGGTTGTTTTGAGTTTCGGATATGGGTGTGACGCTCCTACCAGATCTCGGCACCGAGATTCTGATTCCAGCCTGCGCGGTCGTTGGAATCGCTTTCTCGCTCATCCAGTGGCTGATCGTCTCGAAAGTCAAGGTCACTCCCTCGTCGGAGCATGCTTCTGCCAACAACGGCGCCGGAAAGAATGGCTTCGCCGACCACCTCATCGAAGAAGAGGAAGGACTCATCGACCACAGCGTCGTTCTCAAGTGTGCCGAAATCCAAACCGCTATCTCTGAAGGTCTTTTCCGTTCTCTTTCTCTTTCTAAATTTCCAAACTTTATGTCTCTTTCATATTTCCCCTTCCCCGAAACCACTTCTTCCGCATCGCCATTGCCACAGCCGCACGACCGAGGGTTCTCAAAGAGAAAGTTGAGCCAAATAGTGATTAGTGGGTTTGTGGCTGTGGGTTGATTTTCTTGGCTTGGGTTGTTGTGGGTTTTATTTTGGTGGTTGTGGGTTGGCTTTGAGATTGGAATTTCTGGCTTTAATTAGTTTTTTTTTTTTTTTTTAAATAATTTCTGGGTTTGTGTTCTTGGATCTGGGTTTGTGTTCTTGTTGTTCTTGTTCAAGGCACACTTAGATCTCAATTCATAAGATTTTTCGTTTTTAATTCTGTTTTTAATTTTTTTATTTAGTTAAAATTAATAAATTAATTTTTTTAATTTAGATACTGATGTGGCATTAAAAAATATTTTTTATTATTAATTTAGGCCACGTGGACATTAGTGTATTATTATTTAACTTTGCCGTTTGTCACGTCTGCAATATCCGTTTCTGATGTAACGGTAAGGACTAAAATGGAAGCGTTTTTCAGGAGAGGGACTAAAAGCGGTAAAAAAAAAACTTAGGGACTAAAACGGAAATCGGCTGAAAATGTAGGGACCAAAATGTGTTTTTCGCCTTTTAAATAATAATAAAAATCCTCTAGCCTCAAATGATTTCTCTTGACCGAACCATCGAGCAAATCAAAAAAGCCTTAGACAAAAAGTTCATTTGTCCTTACGTGACACTTTGCTTGAGTTTTAAGATTTGGTTCCATATTAATTGTTAATTTTTTTTCACATTTAACCAATTTAGAGTCTCATCCTAGAACTCAATTTATTATAGATCTGCTTGTCGCTACATATTGTATATTTTATAGTTCATTTTAAATAACGTCCATCTCGTTCATTTCAAATAGGACTCAAACATATTATCACTACATATTCTTATTATAGAACTCAAACAAGATTCTCTTCATTTCAAATAGGACAAAATTTAGCTACAAAATTGGTTGTAGCTTAAGGTTACAACCTTATTCAAAAAATAAATATTATTACATATTTTAAAAATCTAACTGTTGAATTGCATGTTCTTTACGCTCTTAATACACATATCAAATTTTGTGTCAATTGAAAATTATTTACTATATGATCTATAATACTATATTTTATACATAATTTTAAACTACAAAAACTTGCAATTCAAATAATTCATTGATAACATTGTTGAGGACAAAAACTGGCCCGTAGTGAGACCCACAGATTGGAAGTGTAATGTCTGTCATAATCTATTTATAAGTAAGCAATAGGGAAAAAACACTCCACAATGGGAAACGCAAACAATTGATTTCCTTAATAACATATTTTTCAGACCAAGCTACAGTATTACAACAGGGAATTCTACTGTTCTCATGATATTACACACTCAAACTTTCTTAAACAGCACATTTTTTTGTCTTCTCTCTTTTTTTTTCCTCCTTGTTAACCTCTATTTTTCTTGCCTCTCTTCCCCTTTTTATAGGCACATCTCTTGCTCTTATATCTACAGTTGTCCTATTACCAGCTACACAATCAAAAATATTTTTCTTTACTTTATTGGTTCCCTCCCTTGCCTTATCCTAGAACTCTGACTTTTTGGGGGGTGTTGAACTGTTCAAGCTGTCTTATATGCATTTAATGCGGCAGAGGTTAGGCGAGAACCCCCTCATTGATGCGGAGGTAAAAATCTTCAATCTTCTTGTGCATTCTGGAAGTTTCCTGTGGTTCCAGGTGTCTTTTGGAAGCCACACGTGGATTATCCGTGCACCATGCTTAGGGTAAGTTAAATTCTTACCTTTTCCACGGGAACTGATTTCCTGTGTCGCTCTTCTCTTCCATAATACTTGGGATGATCCAGCTTCCATTCTTTCATAGTTTTATTACCCTCTGAGCCTTCCCCCCCAATATACAAGCCAGGCCCAATTTGTTTCCTATGGCCCAATTACTTTTTGGGCTTAAGGCTTGGGTGGGGACTCTTCCACTCCCCACAATAGCTCCCCACAATCTCCAAGTCATCATTATTGATGTGGGGATCATGGTTCGAGAAAAACGTGGCAATCATTAACTGGCATTTATGAATAGTGACAGCATCAGGTAATAAATGTTGCGGACACGCTCGAGCTTCTCACCCCATGATCATTAGTGCATGTTGCTAAATGGATGGTTAGATGGGCCCTTTGGAAAACAGAAAATGGGCGGGAAAGGAAGGGTCTCATCTGTCCCTTCCTTTCCCTCATTTTCTCTATATAAGGGAGACCCCAGACCTCTGTTTAGGCTCCTTCTTCATTTATATTTTGCCAAAACTAAAAAATTTCTCTTCTCTCCACCGTTTCCTTCTCCGATGATCTTCAATTGACCTTCAGCGACCCTTTTTTCTGCTTTTCCTTCCTATTGTAAGTTCGTCTACTTCTCTTCCTTTAGATTAGCTTCATCTTTGCACTTTTCTTCTCAGTTCATTCTTTCATAGAGTTTTGCTTTTAATGGTAAAATTTTAATCTATGGTTGATAACCCTGAGAGATTAGCTGAGTTTAGGAGGTATTGCCCAGAATCTGAGGAAATACTCTCAAAAAGGGAAGGTAGAGTGGTAATTCCACTCGTTTCCATTATAGAAGGGGGAGTTAGGATCCCCATGAGTGACCCACTCACTAACTTCCTACGCCACTTTAAGGTCTGTCCCGACCAATGTACCCCTAACGTATTTAGGATCGTTAGTAGTGTAGACACTCTTAATAAAAGGCTCAGATTGAAGCTTATCGAGCATGACATCAACTACACCTATAGTTTTCAAGATAGTAAAACCTCTAGGTTTTACTTTAAGATCTAACATGAGGAGGTAAGGCTTATTTCTAGCCTTTCGGATTTCGACAAGGAAAGAGAAGGAGACTATTTGATCGTCTTGGGGAATTGGTACCTCAGTTGAATCCACTACCCATAAGTGCGGGTAAAGCAGGTGGGTAGATTTTATAGGATTTTCTTTTTACTAACTTATTATTTGTGATTTATCTCATTTTCGAGCTATCCTACACATTCTATGTGACTAACCTTTCTTGTTTCTTTTTTAAAGGATCACGCTTTCAAGAGGAAAAGGCAACTAATCAACTCTACGGATTTGAACATATTACATGGTCAGCTCCGTGCAACCTACCTCATTCTTGGATATTCTCCCGTGTATCAAAGTTTTCAAGCTGCGAGAAAAGCCATCACCATAAAGCATCCACTGCTCCCTTACATTGACATTCACTATAAGGGATACATTTTATCTCCCTCAGAGTGTGCTTGCCGAGAGGAAGGGTGGTATCAAAGCAAGTCCCCTCCTTCTTTTACTCTCGAGGACCTTGGAGTTACCATTACTGTACCTACTCCAACTGACCATCCTCAGTGCCAAAGGAAGAAAAAGGTAGGTAACGATATAGTTCGCAATCCTTCATCGCCCCGAGAAGAGCTTAATATCCCAGCAGCTATTCCGTTGGAAGATTCTCCTACTGAGATGACGCTCCAAAGAGGTCGGTTACTCTTGCCTAGCTCCTAGGTACTCCCATCGTACCCCAAGGTCAAACTCCTCCTACCCAAGCTGCCATTACTTCTGCTACTCCCTCGGCTTTTCCAGTTATCACGGTAACTACCACTCCCGCTTATGAAACTAAGGCCACGCGTGAACGTCCGAGGGGGTCAAGCTCCGACCAACCCTTAACGGTGCCCGACTCTGAGAACTCCCCTCCCGACTTGGGTGATGCCCATATTGATGCTACGAGTGCTCTAGCCTACATCAAGGCATTCATGGTGGATGGGGAAGCTCTTCCGACCATGGACAGAGTTAGGCCTTAGAGGGAAGGCCGTGGAGGTAAAGTTGCTGAGTGTGTTAGGAAGGCTCTTCTCCTTCCCGAAGACATGAAGCATTAGGCAAATGGGACGATGAAACCTTGCTGCTCAATATGAAGAGGGAGGCCATCATGGTAATCAATAAACCCTTAGCTTTTTTCTTATTACTATTTTTTAGAAACTTTCAAGTCTAATCATTCTTCTTTCTTTTTGCATAACTTTTGGTAGGGATACCAATGTTTTGTGGTAATTGAGGAAAGGTTCTTGGCTACCAAGGCTAAGGCTGAAGAGCTAAACAATGACAAGACCTCTTAAAAAAGATCTTGGACATGATGAGAAAGGTTTCTGAATCCAAGAAGCTTCGAGCTGAGGCCGAAGAGAACACCAAGGCCATCATCGAGAGGAAGGATGCTCTGGAGAAGGAACTTGTGGAGGTAAAGAAAGCTCTTGCGGAGAAGGGTGCTGCATTAAAAGGCTATGTGGCAGCTGATGATGCCAAAATTTAGGAGGCTTACCACCAGGGTCAGTATGGCTGTATTGCCTCCGTGAAGCCTAAAGTGTAGCAGAACTTGCAAGTCTACTTCACCAAAGGGTGGGTTGCAGCCTTAGATAAGATGCAAGTGGAGGCTTTATCTTCTTTGAGGCAAGAGAGCAACATTGCAATCCCCTAGGAGCTTTTCATCATTCCAAACCCCGAGATCCATGCCATCATCAACGACGAATCTCTCGCCTGTGAGGTTGGAGGAGCTGGTCTTGTTGCTAGGTCAGGTAGAGAGGTGACTAGCTCCGCAGCCATGTCCATCATTGAGGAGCCACCCCATGCTTAACTTCCTTCTTTTTTTTTTAAGACTGTTTTTTGAACAATTTTCTAGTTTGCTCAGTTTTGGGGGCCTTAACTTTGTATTTAATTTCCTTAAGTACTTTAAACTTTTATGCAAAAGAATATTTCTAAGTCTTTATACCTATCTATGCTTCCTATTTATATTTCCTGAGCTATAGGAACGTTTGATAATTTTCTTCCATAACTTCTCTTTTAGGAGATACGTCGTTTGCTCTTCGAGATTCAAATTAACAACCTACTTATTAACTCTTGAAGATGTTTAAAATAAGCAGGAGTTAAACTAGCTTTTTACCCGAGATGTTGGTATAGATCTTTTACCACAGAATTTATCTCCCTTGTCTTGTTAGGATTTACCTTTGCTTCCCACTAATGCTCATATAACTAAGTTTAAACAGCAAACTCAGTCAAAACCTCATCCTTGGAAAGGGTTGTGTACGTTTTTAAACCCCTTAAAACACAAGTTGATTAACCCAATTATTTAACCAAGTGAATACTTAGGTTTATTATTCAGATATAGGTTAAAACAAAACAATAATATCATGCAAAGCAGCAGAAATATAAAGAACACAATGATATGATGACCCAAGAAAACCAAAACGGTAAAAAACCTAGGGATGATTTAATCGAGCTATCCTCAAGGTAAAAAGCAAATCCACTATGAAAGAGTTGAAGTTTGTACAATAGAACTTAGACCACTAACATTCTACTGCTACCTCGAGTAGAAAACTTACTACCACGACCCCATGATAGCTCCGAGTCCACAGACTACTTTTTTCCTTGGCCTTTGCAACAACACAAGCTCACCTGCTTGTGACTTTGAGACTCCACTCAAAGGTTTTGGATCTCCTTAAATGTTGATCTTGTATGCAGCAACTTCCATAACACCGGATCTTGAAATTCTTCAAGGAATAACACCGATAGAAGATATTAGAGAGCTTTTGGGTACAAAACCCTAGATCTACAAAAGAGGCACAAGATGCACTCTAATCTCTCTAAAAAACTCTGAAAACCCTCTCTAGGGTTAGCTTATAATGTCCTTTAAATACTGGAAAAACCGGCTCGCGATATGGGCTTCAAAGGGTCAAGTTATGGGCTTTTTACATTTGTTGATTTTTTGCTGATATGTGACTTTCAATTGATCGAGTACCAATTGAGTACCAATCGAATGACTTTTGATTGATCGAGTACCAATCGAATGAAACAGCTTGTAACTCATTTTTTTTTCATCCCAAACTTGAGTTTTTTTTGTCTTGGACTTCAATGTAGACCGTTCGAAACTAATGAGACTTAGTTTTTGTCATGGTTTGCCAACATTACAAACTCAAAACCTAATAATCTCCCCTTTTGGCAATCCGTGACAAAACACATACAACATAATGCCCATATACAATAAAATGCCCAAATACATCATAGATCCCAATCTAAGACTCCTAACCTAGAAGTTGCAAGAAGAGGTAGAAGGTTTTGATCAGAATGCACCTATCTTTCCTAAAAACACTCAAAAGAACACATCATTGCATGTGTGGAAAGAAAGACATATAAACAATAATATGAAACACAACATAAAAACAAAAGTAAACTAACTCTCCCCCTAAGTTAGATACATCAAAAAGTTTTTATATTCTCCCCATTTCAAAAACAATTTTATCTCCCCCTAAACAAAACATTTTAAAAACCTTTTTAACCAGGATTCTCACATTTCATCTATTTCTCCCCCTTTTTGTCACGTATTGACAAAGACAACTCAAACAAAGAGTAAATAGAAACATATGCAACAAAAGTCAAGAGAAAATAGAGAATCAAGGAAACAAATGAAGAGAAACAACTCCCTCTAAGAACAACAAAGAATTAAAAAAAAAAAAACTATTCTCCCCCTATAAAAATAGGAAAAAACAAAACAATTTTTGGGAAAACAATTTTGGGGAAAATTTAGGAGGTGGAGAAAATAAAAAGACACAAACCAAACTTAAAAACTAAGTTGAGGATACACATGAAAAAAATATTCTCTCTTTCAATAAATGCAAACTTGGCACTAGGTGAACCATAAACATATGGCCTTTTGAACTCAAATCAAGTAGAGAAAATATTTGCACATTATTATCCATCATATCTCTTTAGAAAAATATTTTCTGTAGGTCCTTAGCTTCGAACTCACCCCTCTGTCTATCCCTAATCATCTAGAGATTTTGAGCCCTGCGAGGAGAGCTTCATACTCTACTTCATTATTTGATGCAGGAAAGCCTAGTCCGAATGACTTTTCCACTCTGATCCCCTTCTGAGAGATGAGTATAATATCAACTCCTGATCCTCGGTAGTTTGATGCTCCATCCACATTCACCTACCAAATTCTTTCCTGAGGTTCTATTATCTTGCTTCCTTCTATTTGTTAAACTTCAAGTTGCCCTAGAGTGAATTCCGCAACGAAATCCACTAATACTTGCCTTTTGATAGTGGTTTGGGGCCTATACTGAATATCAAAAGATCCCAAGGAAGCCCCTCACTTGGCTATCCTTCCCGTGAAATTTGACCTCCTAAGTAATGCCTATAAGAGATGCTCGGTTAGCACAACTACTATATAGGATTGAAAGTAGTGGGGTAACTTCTAGACAGCGTGGATTATTGTTAGCATAGCCTTCTCCAAGGGTAGATAATGTGTTTCAGCCTCCACAAGAGTCTTATTGATATAAAAGGTTGGTTTTTAAACTGCCTGATCTAGCCTTAACAAAATCGTACTTGCCGCATGATCCGTCACAGCCAGATACATATACAATGTTTCTCTAGGTACTGGTCTTGACAAAACGGGTATAACTTAAGCTCATCAAACACTTATTGGCACTCATCCGTCCATTGGAAGTCTTTCCATTTCTTCAACAATTGGAAGAAAGGCTGACATTTATCCGTAGACCGTGAAATGAACCAATTAAGAGTCGTTGTCATCCCGGTAAGTCGCTAAACCTCCTTAGGGTTCCTTAGAGGCTTCAAATTTCTCAAGATGACAATCTGATCTAAGTTAACTTCAATTCCTCGGTGAGTCACCGGATACCCCAAAAACTTCCCCGAGCTAACCCCAAAGGCACACTTAAATGCGTTCAATTTTAGATGGTGCTTTCGCAATGTCTCAAAGGTTTCCGCAAGATCAGTACGATGATCTTCCATGGCCTTAATTTTTACCACCATGTCATCTATATAGGCCTCCATATTCCTGCCCAACTACTCCTTGAACATCTTAGTAACCATTCTTTGATAGGTGGACCCCGCATACTTCAACTTGAAGGGCATAACTTTGTAATGAAAATTACCTGTAGGGGTAATAAAAGAGGTTTTCTCTTGGTCCTCGAGTGCCAAAGCTATTTGATGGTACCCTTGGAACGCATAGAGAAAACTCATCTTGGGGTGCCCGAAAGTCACATCGACAAGTTGGTCTATCTTAGGCATTGTAAAAGGATCTTTTGGACATGCCTAGTTTAAATCCGCGAAGTCTACACATACTCGCCGCTTTCCATTCTTCTTTTTCACCATTACCGTATTAGCTAACAACTCGGGATAATAGACCTCTTTAATTGCCCCAGCTTCTTTGGGTCTATCCACCTTTTCCTTCACCACCCCAACGTGTATAACTGAGGATCTATGAGGTCTTTGTTTCCTCGACAAACATCGAGGGTCAACATTAAGTTAATGAAAACTAAATTTTGGATCAACTCCGGGTGTGTCATATGGACTCCATGCAAATACATCTAGATTGCTCACTAAAAACAAAATTAACTCTAATTTCTCTAAGATAGGGAGGTTTACTCCTACCTGGAAGTACTTATCCCCAAGGTCGATGTATATTTTCTCCAATCTCTTACAGGTGTCTTTGGGTGGAGACTGTTGCTGCTACAAGGGATCCGTTGGTCTAGACTCTCCTTTCTGCCTATGCCCAACGACGGCTATCTGGTATCTCCGTGCCATACTTTGGTTTCAACATATTTCTACAATGCCTTGCTTGATCGGGAATTTCACCTTTTGATGCAAAGAAGAAGGAACTGCATCCATGGAGTGAATCCAAGGGCTTCTAAGGATTGTTGTTTAAGGGGATTATGAGTGTACTACTATAAAGTGGACCATTTCCTTTCTTCCTTCCACCTCCACGAGAAGAGTCACCTATCCAGTTGGCATAACAATACTTCCATCAAAGGCCACCAAAGAGCTATCATACCTTGTCAAATCTTCGAGGGTAAGTTCTAACCCTTCATATAGGTCAGGGTACATTATCTCTGCCCCACTTCCTTGATCTATTATAACCCTTTTTACATTAAAGCCCCCAATCTACAGTGTAACTACCAATGCATTTTCATGGGCATGAATAGTATCCATGAGATCTTTTCCCGTAAAGCCAATACTTTCGTCTTCCCAACGTCTCTTTTTGGGTGTGGGGCTTTCCAATTTCGAGTCAGAAGCTGAGTTCACGGTCAATATCCTTGATGGAGTTTTCATAGTTTCCACCTGCTTCCTAGCCACATGTATTACCCTTATGAGCCCTTGAGCTGGTGTTGAAGTTCTTGAGGTGGTTGCCCCTTTCAAGTCTTGCGGGTGAGAATATTCTCATACTAAGAATTCTCCCAAATAACCTGCCTTCTCAAGCTGGTGCAAGTGGTCCTTTAGGGTTTGGCAATCCTCAGTTGTATGCCCTTGATCTTGGTGATACGAACAATAAAGACCTTGGTTTCTTCTCGTAACATCCCCATTCACCTTACTCAGCTAGCAGAAGTATGGCTCGTTCTTTATTTTTTCCACAATCCAGTATACAGGTTCTTTATACAATGAACTAACCGTATTTATACATCTCCTTGCTTTATGCCCTTCCTTTTGACATCTTCCACACCTCACTAGCTTGTTTGCTTTAGACGCCCTATAAGGGTTTCTTGGCTTATCAGCATCTCTCTTCCTTTCTATGGGTGGTTTGCCTAGTGGTTTATAGATAATAGGTGCAACAGGTTTGGGTTGGCCACTTGAGATCCACTCAAACTAGCCAAGCATGAGAGGTATAGGTGTCTTGTATGTCTCCATAAAAGCATCCTTGTAGTAGCAGGGATGGGTGTAATCCTATGGTTTCTCACAATTTACAAAAATGGCTGCAACTCCATGCTTGTAAGGGATTCCTATCAAGTCCCATACTTTACAATTGCAATTCCTCCCTACCAAGTCCATTACATGCCTTTCCCTCTCATTGTTAACTTCATACACAAACCTCTCAGATGACACTGCATAGAAGTTCTTAGACTGTAATTTCAACTTCTCTAACTTGTCATGTATGCTTGGATACAACTTGCCACCATACTTTTCTATGCCAATCTTTTTTATATATAGCCTGCTTATAAGCCTAACTTTGATCCACTCCACAATTGATAATAATGGCTTGTCTCTAGCTTACATAATCATAGAGTTAAATTTCTCACTTAGATTATTTATCAGAAAATCTGTCAAAGCCCTTGGAGAAAAGTGAGATTTGGTCCACTGTGCAGGCTCTATATTTGCAAGGTACTTCCAAGCTTCTTCATCCAAACTCTTAAGATACTCTATCCCCTTCTCAAATTCCCTGATTGATGTTATGCTAGCACATTTCCACAGTACATTCTTCCACTCTATGCCTTTGTGATTAACCTTGAAGTTGTTGTATATGTGCTTCACACAATACCTGTGCTCTACAGTTCAGAATAGAGTCTTCATTGCAGGTAGAAGGCCCTGAGTATTGCAAGCAAGTAAGCATTCAATGTCAACAAGTAAGCATTGAAGTAAGTAACTATGCAAGTAAGCATTCAAGTAAGCAAGTAATCAAGTCAAAAACATGAGCTAGATGATAATACCTTCTTCCTATCATTGATGAATACCAGATCGAGATCCTCTAGCCTGCCAATGTCATCTGCAAACTGCTCCAAGAACCAAATCCAACTGTCCTTGTTCTCTTGCTCAACCACAGCCATTGCTACTAGGAATATATTGTCATTTCCATCCTTGGCAGTGGCAAACAATAATTACCCACCAAACCTACCTTTCAAGTGGTATCCATCCAGCCCAAAAAAGGGTCACAACCACTTAGAAACCCAACTTTCTAAGCATTGTACCTGATGTACATCCTTTTAAACTTAGGTTCTGTATTCTCATTTTCCATCTCTGTTTGTAGTATCACCTTGCTTCCTACATCTGTCCTCCTTATTATTTCTGCATAATCTCTAAGTAGGCCATACTGAGCCTCTTCATTCCCAATGATCAAACCTCTAGTTGCCTTCCTTGATCTATACACCTGACTAAGACTTAAATCAACTGAAATTTCCTGTATCACATGGTGCTTAACACCTATGACCTCCCAGTTAGGATTCTTACTAAAATCCTCCAAATACCTGTTTGCCATATAGGTTGATGTAACTTGCCCATTTTGAAATGTTAGGGGGTAGGTATACTCAGGATTAAGTGTCTTGGTCTCAAATGTGCACTTTCCAGTCGCCATTGAGGCATAACATCTCCATCCACAATTGTTCTTACAATATACAAAAATCTTCTTCTACTCATTCAACTTCCACGTGGTATCAATGTGATGCTGAATCACATACTCCCTCAAAGCCTTCCTAAAAACCTTGGAGTTTGGAAACTTCATCCCTTTTACCAACTAAACATTTGTCATATCAGTCCTATCATTGAATTCTAGGTTACTAGGCCTCTGCTTATCATCAAAACCATCCACGCTTGCAATACGATCCTCTAAAGTTTGTTCAATCCACTCTTCATCTAAATCTATATTTGGAGGTGGGACATTGCTTGGCTGAGGTGTATTAGTGTTTGGCTGAGATGTATTAGTGTTTGGCTGAGGTGTATCAGTGGTTGGTTGAGGTGGAACAGTGTTACACTTAGATGGAACACTGTGAGGTGGAGGAGACTCACCAAAAATATCATCAGCAAAGTCTTCTCCATTTAAACCTTGATTTAACCAATCAAACTCCTCATCTACCCTTACACTAGCATCATCCTTATAGCAGCCCCTATAGCAGCTCCTGCACCACCCTTTGCATCAACTCCTACACCAACCCCTACACCTCCTATAGCAACCCCTGCACCAATCCCTTGACCAACCACATCAAGAACTTCAACTACGAGTGGAGCATGACCACTCTCCACATAGAGTATGATGGTGTCTCTTGGCTCTCCCTCATTAAGCTTACACATGGACACCACATCTTTATTATCTTCTATGAGTCTCAAGTCTTGCTCCAAGTTGCCCCCAAAAGCTAAATAATGAGCCCTAGATGGTTCATCAATCCCCAATTCCTCACATATACCTTATATTTCAAAATAACTAAGTCTATCAAGATCCTTATACACTATTTCAACTTTCCTACCAAAGTATTTTAAACTTGGGTTCCAAAGAAAAGTACCATCATAATTAATCTAGCTATTCTCAAGGTAAAACAGATCCACTATGAAAGAATTGAAGTTTTACAATTGCGACTTAGACCACTAACATCCTATTGCTATCTCGAGTAGAAAACTTACTACCACGACCACGTGACAGCTCTAAGTCCACGGACTACTTCTTTCCTTGATCCACAGCAACCACAAGTACTCTCACTTGTTTTTTTCTTTAAGCTCTTTAAACAGCAACTGAAGCGATCACCAAGCTCTCGACATCAATCTTGATCTTGATAACCATAAGTGTGCATGAAGGCAAACACCTCTAGATCTCACAAGAGATTCACACACATAGCATATCAACAACATCTAAAACGTGGTTAGGGTTTTTCCTTTTATACTTAAGGCAAAACATAAAACCCTACACGTCATATGGGCTTGGGCTAAGTTGGAAAATTCTGCAGAAAAACAATCTACTCGAGCTTCGATTGATTGAGTCTAATTTTCAATTGATCGAGCCCCGCAGAAATTGAATGGTAATTTCGTGCAGTTACTTGATTCCAACTTTACACATAACACACTTTGAGCAGCCTAAATCTAAACTAAATGTTTTGATCATGGTTTGCCAACATATACATATTAAAGTTCTAATACATTAGTTCCTAATTTCTTAAAACCTAACAGTGACTGATTTCTTACCAGGATTTTAGTCCCTTAAACAACCCTTTGCTCGTCTAGGTTTATACTTACAGCATGATCTCAATATCAGATGCAAAATTGGGTTTTTCGTGTTTCTAGGGCTCATGAGGAAAAGTTTTAATGGTTTGTGTTTTTGATTCGTTTTATGTTCTGATTTTTAATAAAAGGATGTTTTTTAACGTTTGAAGGTGAGGTGGGTAGCGGAGAGCAAACAAATTGAAGTTCAGGTGGGCAAAGTGTTAAGTTTTAAACTATAGGTAGGCAAAGTGAAAACGGGTCAAACCATAAGTGGGTTTACTGTAATTTCCCCATTTTTCAAAAATTTTGTAAGCATGGAGAATATAAGAAGAAGATGTAATTCAGCGGTGGATTTGTTAAAATTCTCCTCCAATAAAAAGATATTGAGTAAAGTTGTAGTCTTAAACTACAACCAATTTTGTAACTAAAATTTATCCTTTCAAATGATGTGATCTCATTCATTTTATAGTTCATATTTTACTAATATTATGCCCATGCAATGCACAGCTTAATAAAAAAAAAAAACCACATGTAAATTAAATGCCTTGATAAAAAAATCATATATAAATTAAAAAATATATTTTGATGTTAAATATAGATTATTAAAAATGAAAAAAAATTATTTTTATTAGAATTGAATGTAAAAAATGGGGTTTATTTATGAAATACTCTACTAATTAAGTAGTGAGAAACTTGAAACTCTAAATTAATTATCCTAATACATAATATATATATTGTGTCTGATTAAAATATATTGTACATCATTAGGTAACCACCACAATATGTGTGTATTTGTCTATATATATATATGAGAATTATTTATGAAAAGAGAATAACTCATGATTTAGAAAGCAAGCCAACATATGAATCTACCTTTCTTAAAAGAGTTTAAAATTTTGTCCTTCCAAATTCATAAAATGCAAGTTCTAGGCTTCTAGCTCATAATAAGAATAAGACAACACAAAGTATAGAAAGCAAAAAGTTCCTATAAACAATATAAGACACAATAGATATGTATACACGTACCAAGGACATACACTCGTAGAAAATAACATTTATAGATTTACCTAAAGGCTCTATTTATTATTATAATTGAATTTATTGCTCCTTACTCATGAATTAGATTGTAGCTTTGTGAAAAGAAAAGAAAAGAAAAAAAAATACATACATGTGTAGCTAGAGGAAGAGACGTTTCCTTGGGGATTCGGGGATTCACAATTTGGTGTGAGTTTTATTCCATGAAGAAAAAGATATATTATAGAAGAAGAGGTTATATTATAGAAGGAGAAGGTAAGAATAAAGAAAAACCTATTACATATAAAGCAATATTTATGTAATTACTTATCAGGAAAAAAACCTATTACATATAAAGCACTATTTATGTAATTAATTATTTTTTTCTGATAAAATTATATTTGTGATAGTAGTGTTATATATTTGTGGTAGTAGTGTCACTTCATTATCTCTAAAAAAATATTTCATATCCACAATTAAGCTTTTGTATTTATCTAAAAAATTAATAAAACAATAGAGAAAAAGTTGATAAAAATAATTTTTTTTGGAGAAAGTTGATAAGAATAATTAGGTTGTATTGTTTCTATCAAAAAAAATTACTGCAATTTTTTAGTCGATAAAGTTTAACTTAAACTCAAACTTATGCCTTCCCTCTCATATTGTATGTTTAATTTTTAATTTTTTTTATGTGGTTTTTTTAGGGGTTTCTTTTAATGTAGTTTAGGTCCTTTAGGATAGTTAGAAAGCTATCCCATAAAAACTGAACTATATATACACACGTTAAAAAAGGGATTTTTTTTTTTTTTTTTTTTTTGATATCTAGAATTTGAATTGTAATTAAATTAAGATTTTATCAACTTAAAAATTATAGGAGAAGAAAATTTATATATATATATATAAATATATATATATATATATATTTAAATCTAAAAATCTAAAAACATTTCTGCAATTTGGTGAATCCACTTGGCACAACCAAGGCTTTTAAGCTCAACTTTTATTATATAGTATATGATATGATATGATTTTTTATAGTTCTTCATTTGCTACATCATATAAATTTCAAATGACACAACTATATACACACTTTTATATTTGTACAATAAACTTTGAAAAATCAAATGGACGAATTCCTTAATGGATGAATAAATTTTTTCCCTAGTGGGGTTCCTCAAAATAAAATAAAATAAAATAAAATAAAATAAAAAAGATGAAATAAATAAGCCTTGACAAGAAGTGGTATAGAAAAAGGAGTGACACTTTGGACTCTTTGTATATATTTGGATTGTCTAACTTTTTTTTTTATTTTTTTTATTTTAATATTTTGTATACCATTTTGAATCATGGAGTTAAATAGGTTCATAGAAAAATGATAGATTTGGCCAAGAGTCTTGTAACTCAATTGGTACCTCTTGATATTTCTAATAGAGACGTTTACATTTCTTTAATCTCAACTATTGAAAAATAATGGAATTAGACCCGTGTGGATGGAATAGCATTTCAATTAAAAACTTTTCAAATATAAGGTTTGTTTGTTGAAGGCAAAACATGGGCTGAGATCGATAATTAATTTTTTAAACCTACGTCGTGTTGACCCAAAGTGCCTTTCTATTAGATCACCAACCAGACCTTAGTTGGTACCAAAAAAAAGTATTCAACAATATAGCTATAGGCTTGTGTTATAATCTGCAACCCACTATGCTTAAGTGCTTAAGGGGCATTGGTCTGACCGGTGATCCTGACTGCTTTATGTTCTTTCCTCCTTTTCTTTTTTTGTTCCGAAGGATTACCTAAGTTGTTGGATTTGAAATCTTCTTCTAATTTTATGGTATTAAGACTTTTGGGAAGTTTATAGGGGCAAGACATGCTTGCAATATTATGATATATAATATAATTATGTACAAAGTTTAACTATAAAATTGATGGTAACTTTAGGCTACAACCTTACTCAATATCTTTCTATTGGAGGTGAATTTTAATAAATCCACCATTGGATTACATCTTTTTCTAATATCTTCCGTGCTTGTAAAATTTCTAGAAAATTAAAGATCAATAGCTATGTCATTAATAAATCGTTTAAATTGCAAGTTTTTGTAATTTAAAATTATGTATAAAATATAAGCTTATAGATCATATAGTAAATAATATCCGATTGACACAAAATTTGACATGTATATTACGAGTGTAAAGAACATGCAATTAACAGTTAGATTTTTAAAATATGTAATAATGTTTATTTTGCATGGCGAGCTTGCCGAGACACGCTGCCTACCAAAGAAAATTTGGTGCGTCGGAAAGTATTGAATGACGGAGTGTGTGAGCTGTGTAATTCGGGTTTGGAAAGCTCTTGTCATTTGTTTTGGGAGTGTAGCCGAGCACGCGAGGTTTGGGATAGTGTAAAACTGTTCAATATTCCGCCATCCATACATTTCTCTTCGTTCATGGATTTGCTCTGGTTCGGAACAGTTGAAGCAGAGTGGGACTCAACATTGATTGAAAAAGTAGTTATGCTTGCGTGGGCTATCTGGTCGTATAGGAATGAACGAAGGAATGGGGGAGTGATGAAATCTGCTACGAGATTACGATCTGATGCATTGGAATATTTGGTTGAATACCAGGAAAGCGTAGCGGTGCTAACGCAGCGAAGGGACGTTTAGCCTGAGGTTTGGAAACCACCACCGAGAGGTTTGTTCAAGCTTAATGTTGATGGGGCTGTTTTTGCTGATCAGAGAGCTGCAGGTGTGGGTGCTTTGATTCGGGATGAGGAAGGTAATGTTATTGGAGCCCTTAGCAAGAAGATTTCAGCCCCCCTAAAAGCAGTGGAGATTGAGGCGAAAGCAGTGGAGGTGGGTTTGCAATTTGCTAAAGATCTTAGTGTACAAGATTTTATTCTTGAAGGCGACTCCCTTTTGGTAATCAATGCTCTGAAGGATCTCTCTCCGCCACCATCTTCTGTGGCTGCTATTATTTCTAGCTCTTTGTCTGTTTCTCAAGAGTTTAGACAGGTTGTTTTTTCACATATCCGTAGGCAAGGCAATAGGCCAGCCCATTTATTAGCTAAATATGCCTCTGGTATAGATGATTTTTCAGTTTGGTTAGAAGAGGAACCGTGTTTCCTTAATCTAGCTCTGATTAAAGATGTAACCTTTTCTTCTTTGGTTTAATAAAGTCTTTAGTATTTCCCATCAAAAAAAAAAAAAAAAAAAAAAAAGTTGTAACTTTAGGCTACAACTAATTTATAATTAAACTTTGTCCTATAATTATATGTTGCTGGATCCTTGGTCCTCATATTGCTACAAACAATATATCAACCAAATATGGTTGCTCTTGCGAACTCTCTTTTATAAGGCTCCAATCCATGAAAGACACGTGAACAGTAAAAATGAACAATATATACTTGAAAGTAAAATGCGACATTCAATATCGAATTTGAGTTGGTAGCAGAACGAAATCAAGTTCGATTGGTGGTAATTAGAAGAATAAGGATTAATTTGCACTTGCACATGGGACAGCACAGCATCATGAAGGAAAATTTTAATTAAACGGAGCACCGAGAATCAAGCCATGAGAATGTGATAAACTGATAGTATCCTATACCTTGAGGAAAGTAATAAAATTTCTGTCATCACTCTCCTTGAAAAACACAATCATAAAGTAAGTGGCTCACCCGAGGCTCTATATTCTTATTTGCTGCAGCTATATGAAAAATTACCAATCCAGATTTAACATTCTATCCTCTAGATTTGGTCAAGTAATATTAGTATGACACAAAATACACGCTCGGTTATCGTCTTCATAACATTGGCATGCTAAAAAGAAAGGTCCAAGCTCACTGAGAATAGTGTTACCTTATCCTTCAATTCAAACCCCAACAATAAAATTTTAAGAGAGTGAGTCTTTAACTCAAGTGCAATGTAAAGATAAGTCCAAGTCTAAGACTATTGAATCCAAAGTAACAGATTAGTGTATTCAGAACAACAGATGAGGATAATATCCTCCTCAGGTGGGTCCGAGGATAAATCTCTTATTAATAAGTTAAGCTCATGTCCCTTTACAAGGTAATCCTTAGTTCTTTCACTTGTTTCTTTTTTCTTGGAAATTGTTCATCCCCATTTTCTGGGGGTTTCCCTCTCTTTTATAGTCTTTTCCCTAGCATCCCAACCTTCCACTTGTACGTTTCAAGTGATCTTTCAGGATACTTGTCCCATTAGGACCCTTCTAGAGGTGGTAGAGAGAGTTGCTAGCTATGATGTTGCTGTTCAGGAGTCATTTCCTCATTAATGCAGTTGATTAGGTTAATGCAGAGTATTAAATGTGGAGGTGGGAGGTGTCTTCTTCAAGAAACTTCCTCCCACCGCCCTCGCAGGTCTCGTTTTCTCATGTTGTTATCCTTTCCCTTATCTTTAGGCTTCAATGGGGTGTCAGTCATCCTTTGACTCTCTTGCTTTCCTCAGGTGAGCACAGTCCTTGGAGTTTGCCTATCTTTCTTTGCTTGAATTGGGCAACTTCGTCCTTGGGTTGGGCTCCTCAATCCTCGGCTCCCTCACAGTTCCAATTTTAACAAATGTCCCTGAATGGAATGCATCTCAATTGGCATAAAACATTAATTAGGCTAGAGTAGTATTTCTATTTTATAAATAAATAAATAAATAAACATTGGCATAATGCAATGCATCTCAATTATATCACTCTCTTCGTTGGAATCACATGATAGGCATTTATTAGGCATCCTAGCTAACCAGAAATGCACAAATATTACTAGCAATATTACATACATAAATCATTTCACAACAATTGAATTGACAAACTTTTATTAATTCACATCTAGACCTATCACTAACATCATTTTTTTTTCTTACTAATAATATGTCACATCAACTAAGTATCAAATTTTTTGTGTCTACAAACTTTCTCAGACATTATTATTCAACCAAATGCAACTTTTTATGTCTTGAGAAAGTTTAGAGACAAAAAAAAAAAAAAATTGACACATGTTAATGTGATGTCAGTGATGGGTCCAAATAAGAATTAGTAAAAAAATTTCAACTCAACCAATGTGTTGTCAATTTTTTTGTGTCTAACTCCATAATGCAAGCAGGTAAATATAAACTTGTCAATCGGCAAATAGTCACATGGCTGTGTAGTTATATTGACCATTGAGAACGGTTTTGTTTATGCTCAATTTGTTTTGAAATAAAATATTTTTTGAAAATTTTTTCCCATTTTCAGGTGTTTGTTTGCAAGTAAAATACAGTCAAACTTGTAAAATATTTTCCGTTGACTATAAAATCCTTTATAAAAAGTCGTAAAATATTTTGCCTTTAAAAAATTAATAAAACATTTTACAAAAATACACAATGGCTTCCCTTGCTTCATATGGTAGCTAGGCCACCTGCCTAGTGGGTTGGGTAGTTGGTGTTGGCAATCCCGTGGGTGAAGTCGCCACTTTGATGACCAGGGTAAGGGTTCACTTAGAGCTGTAACTCTAGTGATTGGTGTCAAGGGGTCCGGTCACTAGAGATGTCATTTCTACAATCGATGCTGGAGGTTCGATCACCTAAAACACCATTTTGGCAACTAGGGCTAGAAGTTTGATAACCAAAGTTATCATTTCGGCCACAAGTGCTGATGGTCTGGTCACTGAAGACACCACTCTAGCGATGGTTGCTAGTAGTCTGATCACTAGACTCACTGTTTTAGCTATTGGCTCCGGCTGTCCAGTCACCAGACATCTGACATCAATGACTCTGGTTGCTAAACTATTAGTTTTGGTGGTTTGCTTGAAAATTTTTACTTGTCATACTAAATATTTGAAAATTTTTTACTGAAACTGTTTTACATATAGAATATTTTACTGAAACAAATGGAATGTTGGTGGGTTACACTTGCACCTTGTTGGCTAAATTTTGATAAACTATCTGTGAGTGTGTGGGACCCGAGTGAAATCATACAATTTTTCTCCAAAACTCGACACTTTTAAACTTAAATTGCAAGGCTATTTCAAGTACTCCAATTTTTAACTGATGAGATTGGTGATTGGATTAGCTTTTAGTTTACTTATTTAAATCTTTTCAAAACTTTTTTTTTCCCGGGTGCAGATGCAACAGCACTTTTGCTAACCTTTTTGCAGATAAAGCTAGTGAAAATTTCAATTCGTTACTTTTGAGAAAGAAAGTTTCGTGTTAGTTGGTTTTGATCATTTAAATTCTTTCCATTTGCTCATATGGTAAGACCCATTTGGTGAGATAATTTCTAGTTGTAATGATGCAAGGAAAATAGCTGCTTGTCCAAAACTAGAGCATCTGCTTAAGTTAGGATCTCAAATAAACCCAAGAAAGTAAATAAATAAATAAAAATGTGAGAGTTTTAGGAGCTTTTACTTATGAGATTGGGAAATACTTGTATACACACCTTATTACACACATATTTATACAGATGTAAAAATTACACTAAAAATGTAACTTAAAGTAACGATTTTCAAATAAAAATTAGGACAAACTACGTATTTGGTTTTATCTTTTACACTATATTTCAATTTAGTCTCTAACCTTTCAATTGTATCAATTTAATCCCTAACATTTCAGTACCGTGTCAATTATTGTCATTATCTTTTAGATGAAAATTACTGACATGGCACACAACCAAAATAAAAAATTAGTTTATTGTCACATTAATGAAAGCTCATTTTTTATTTTGATTGCTAATTATGTCAATAATTTTCATCTAAAAGATAACGGTAAGGACTAAATTGACACGATATTGAAAAATTAGGGACCAAATTGACACAATTGAAAGGTTATAAACCAAATCAAAATATAGCGTAAAAGATAGAGACCAAATACGTAATTTACCATAAAAATTATGACTTGAGTTTTAAATATTAATTTTACATGTGTAAAAGTGTGTGAAACAAATAGTGTGTAATAAATACTATTTTTTTTTTCTCTTTCATTGGGGTGGAGATGATGTGATTTTTAGTTTAGATAGGAGTTCTGCCTGGTTGTAACTTCTTTGATTTTCTCAATCTTCCTGTCTGTAGTGTGATGGAAGTCATGGATTTAATTCAAGGCGAAAATTTATGGACTTAAGCACATAATTGGAGAAAATGGATCACATGCTAGGAATAGGATATACATATTAGCAAAAAGGAATAGGATATACATTTCCATAGTCCTTGACTTATAGGTTTTTTTTTTTTTTTTAACCATTGACTTATAGTCTAACGAGAAATGCTATGTTTATAATATTTTCACAAAAAATGCTTAGCAGTAAGTTATTATTGGTTGTTATAGGTAGGCAAAAAAAGTAATTCAAGTTGTGGATTCAAATTAAAACCAATAACAACTTATCACTTATAATTTATTATGAAAGTATTATGAAATTGTTGTAAATGTTGTACTTCTCGTAGTCCAACTGTGCAAGTAGTGAATGATGGTGCTCGGAAGGAAAGTTGTTTGGAGACTTTGGTGTTGGATGTAGGGATGGCAAAACAGCCCCAACCCACGGGTACCCGACCCGACTCACGAAACGGTAGGGTCAGGTTTGGATTTTAAATATCAAACCTGAAACAGGTTCAGGTCAAGTGCGGGTTTTAGTAATACCCACCCCAAACCCGACCCGCTTAAACCAAAATTACAAAAAACCCAAAGTATATATATACCACTTTAGTCTTAACCTAACTCTACAGTCTCTACTCTTATCTCATTTAGTGAATTAGTTCAACTACCCCCACACCCTTTGACCATCACACACTTTTAGGGTTAAGGAATTGGGTGAAGAGCTAAAGGGATTTAATGATTCCGTTGAAAACGAAATGGAAGAGGTTCGAAAACGGGTTGCGAGACTTGTCCGAGGAAGAGGAGATAGTTGGAGCGAGACTTGTTGGAGGAAGAAGATGAAGATTTGCCATTGAAGATAACATAGTCCACCTAAATGATTTCTTTGTCAACTTGAGGGATGAGAGGGTGGAAGCGGTGCAAAAAGATGCAACATTGACCCAAGGCCTTGACATCGCCAATCCTGTTGAAGATCAAGGGGAGGATAGAGTTAAGAAGATGGTAGAAGTGGTCTATGTGGGATTGTGGCTATAAGAACGTCACTGACATATTTTTAGTGGAAAGGTGGGTGGGTTTGTGATTTGAATTGTGGAAAGGTGTGTTGGTTTGTGATCTGAAATTGTGGAAATGTGGATTTGAATTGTTAATATGGGAAGTGAGTTTGGCATTTGGGTCTTGGTATAGGGGGCTTAACATTTAGGAAAACATTTTTTTTTTTTTTTTATTAGGCTACAATTTGGGCCACAAATTGAGCCAGGAAGTGACATGGCTGGGTGGGGCCCAATAGGGAGGGTTTGGGTTTAAAAAAAAATTATTTATTAAATGGGGTGGGCAGTGGGGCGGGTTCGGGCATAAAGAAACCAGCCCCAAACACGACTCGTTGCCATTCCTAGTTGGATGCATGGTATCCATCAAGCTGTTATTATTGCAAACTGCCTTTGCATGATTATAATGTATTGTGATCTAAGAATTGTGCGTTCTTGATGTTATAGCAAACTAGGGTATTTATTTTAGAGACACTTGTTATATTCTTTGGTGCCCATCAAGTTGGTATTTAAAAAAAAATTGCAGAGTGCCTTTGTATGATGACTATTTAGAGGATTTTTAATATACAAATTTGGTATATTGTTTGTAAATTGTTGCTGAATTTTTCTACTTATGTTCGTTAACGTGTTAAGCTAATTTATATAAAGTAACCATTGAATTTACACAAAAAGGGAAAAAGACAAATAGTTACATTGTTTTTTTTTTTTTTTTTTTTTTTTTTTTTTTTTTTTTGTATTAGATCATTTACATTAAAGATGTTAAAAAATTAACTTTTAACAACTTAAAAAGTTACTTTATTTATTTTAAAATTGCACTTACACTCAACATCATATACTTTATTCTTTTACCACTTCATTCCAATTTTTTATTTATTTTTATTTTTTCTTTTATCACTCAAGAGATTTTCTCTTCCCTAACTTTCATTTATTATTATTATTTTGTGTGTGTGTGTGTTTAACACCTATCTACAATAAATGGCCACTTAAAAAAATTGGCAGTTTATTATAGCTAGGTGTTAAAAAATTTGAATTTTGACACCTTTGATGTAATGGGTTTTTTAATATTTTGGGTACTAAAATAGCATTTTAGTACATTTGATTAGTTGTATTTTTTTCCCAATAAGGTTAGTATATAATAAAAACATGTCAATAAAAATTAATTTTTTTATAGCTATGATTTTTCTTTATTTTATTTTATTTGAACTATGATTTTTCTTAAAGGGATTAAAAATCACCTTCAAATCCAAAATTAAAGGAAAATAGACTTTTTCATAAAATTTAAAATAAAATAAAAATTGACCCGTGTGACCCATGGTTGATGGGTTAGATTGAGTGGGATTACATATTGTCTTACAAGTAATGATTTAGTCGTGCTAAAATAGCCTACGGTTATTATGATTCTTTCCATTTTTTTTTTCTCCATAGTCCCCAAAATAATCTTATCATCACCTTAAAAGAAAGAAAAAAAGAAAAAACTAGATGCCGTAGACCCTATCAAATTATCAACCTTCTTAAGTGCACAAGTCATATGTAAAGTTAAATTATTTCCAAAGATAACCTAATATATAAAGCTTTAAAAATAAAACCTAACATGCTAGGAAAATAAAAATAAGTAAATAACTAATGATGATGCCAAAAATCGTCAGTGAACCACACGGTCCTCACGTGCTCTAGACAAAACTTGTGAAATAGAAACGAAGAAAACCTTGAAGAGAGTACTGGTGTGGTACCAGCAAAATACCTTCCGAAGGTTAAGTTAGAAAACTTTCACAACTTTAGAGTGCCAAAGTTGGGGTAAATTATGTGTACCTTGATTTGTGAGGGCTTTGGGGGTTTTTATAGTAGCATTGAGTTGACATCCGTTCCTTGGTAGAGAGGGCCTTTCCTTGTAGGGAAGATCCTCATTAATACGCGTATTTTGTGGGATCCTTTCCTTGTAAGAATCCTCTTGATCAAGATTAACTGTAGGGAGCAAGATGTTTCTTTATATACACATTCGTGGAGGCCAAGTAAGGCCATGTTGGACCTGTCACAAGTTTCTCTCTCCCTGTCAGCTTCCTATCTTGCATAGGTGTTCTGGTCGTCTCACATAGATGTCGTCGGGTGTAGAGTTTGTCTTTCTCATCTTCACTGAATGCATAAGGAAGGACTAATGGGTTTATTGGGACCGTCAACTTCATCGCATGTGAATGAGTTTAAACTGATTCAGAATTACCCTTATTAGCTACCCCTTACTCCATGGCTTCGTCGGCTTTAGTTGACGGGTTATGGAGTTTAATCTGTATCTTTTCTGTTATTTTTATTTATTCAGGAAAAGGGGTGCTCATTAATAGTTCCTTGAGCTGCTATCATTAAATGCTAGGACACATTGTTAGGATATATGTGTTTCACTTGTTAGGAACATATGTCACTACTTTATGTAATTGGCTTATTCTTTGACAAAACGCACTTTACTTGTATTTGGGTAGATTTAGGATGTGTTTAAATACTTCAAGAAATCATGTTTCAAGATCAAGTGCTGAAGCCTTCAAGTCTGTCCAAGAAAACAAGTTGATAGTGCAAATTCATTAAAGCTCGACAGCTGCGTCTATCGAGCTTAAGAAAGCTGTTCCAAAGACTGGTGTGCTCGACACCTACTCGACAGATTCTCGACACCTCCTATCTATCGAGGTTTAAGAATTTCAGAATTCTAATATGATTTTCTTGGGAACTGTGAATATGTCTTTGGGCTTTCTTTTCTCCTAACCCTAGACATATAAAAAGATTGTTTTAAGGGCCGTCAAATAGTTCACAAGTTGCACAAGCTTTGAGCAAATTCTGTTCAAGCAAATTGTGACCGGAGACAAAGTTCTTGCCCTAGTTCATCTCTTTCTCTTGAAGAAGTTGCTGTGTATGTGCACCGTAGGGTTTTGTGACCAAGCATCTTCTTGATCTTCATCGTATGGATGAACTGAAGAATTTTGCAACCAAAAATCTTCTTAGTTGGTGATTGAAGTCGCGTACTGGGATCCACGCAATTAGTTAGTCATGTATTTGGGAGTCATGCATCAGAAAGGGGAACTGTCACTATAGAACAAGTCCAATTGGGTATTGGGGTAAGGGTTCAACTGTAGGTTGGTAAGGTACTTGGGATTCCTTTACTTGTAACCGCTTGTTGTGATAATAGTGGAGCTTCGGGAGTGATGACCTGAAAATCACCCGGTGGGGTTTTGCCGTTAGGTTTTCCCCATTCGTAAACAAATCACCGTGTTATTTATTTTCCACTGCATAATTAGTTTATTGGTGATTTGTTTGTGCTACCACAATTTTTGCATGATAAATTGATTAATTAATAACTTCGCTAATTAATTAATTAATTTCTATCACAAAGGGTCATTCAGTTTGTAGCCTAACAAGTGGGATTAGAGTAGGCACACTCTGATTAGGGTTTAATCTTTGCTGTGTTGATCCATTGACCCCTGTTTGTCATGGATAGAGGATAGTTATTAATCATACCTCCTTTATTTGATGACACTAACTATACATACTGGCAAGTACACATGAGAGTTTTCTTGCAGTATTTAGATGAGAAAGTGTGGCAAGCTGTGGAGATAGGCTGGACTAAGCCTACAGAAGCACCAGCTGACTGGGATGATGCCAAGATTAAGGCAGAAAACTTCAACAGCAGAGCATTGAATGCGTTGTTCAGTGCAGTCACCAATGAGGAGTTCAAGAAGATATCCTCAACTGAAACTGCCAAGGAGGCTTGGACCATCCTCTAGACAACCTATAAGGGTACAAAGGCTGTAAAAGATTCAAAGCTTCAAAGGCTCCCAACAAGCTTTGAAGAGATAAAAATGGAAGAGGATGAGTCATTTGATGAGTTCTATGCCAAGCTAAAGGACATAGTGAACTTAGCCTTCAATCTTGGGAAAACCATTCCTGAACCCAAGATTGTAAGGACGGTGCTCAGATCTCTATCTAAGAGACTTCATGCCAAGATCACAGCAATAGAGGAATCAAAGGATATTGATAAGATTCCTTTGACTGAGCTAGTTGGAAACTTGCAGACCTATGAGCTAGGGTTGACAAGGATTGGCAAGACGAGTAAAGGCAAGAGCATGGCACTGAAAGCCAAGAGCAGTGAGATAGATGAGTCTTTTGGTGATGAAGATTCCAAGATGAAGTCCTACATCATCAGGAAATTCAAAAAGTTTATGAAGAACGCAAATGGAAAGGATTTCGATAAGGACCGCAGGCAATCCAATTCTTCTTAGTTTAAAGGTTAAGACAAAGGGAAGAAGGATGCTAAGGAAGGTGGTTAGTACACTATTCCTGCAGGACCTAAGTGCTTTGGTTGTCAAGGCTTCGGTCACATGAAGAATGAGTGTCCTACATATCTCAAGAGCATTGGGAAGAGCAAGGCACTTGCTGTTACCCTAAGTGACACTAAGCCTGAGGATGATTTCGACAATGAGGATGACGGAATCTTAAATGCCTTTATGGCCACTGTTAATCCTACTGATGGGATTGTTGAAGATGTGGTTAAAGAAGAGGAATTGGTGAAATCTAAGTTTGAGAAGATGGATGATTAAGATGACATTCACACAGCCTATGAAAAACTATACAAGCTTTCTGAGAAGAATGAGAAACTGTACAGGCTAACCACCAAGAAACTTAGTGATGTGGAACTTGACCGCGAGGAGCTTTCCATAAAGTTTGAAGAGGTTAATCAGACCATTGGAGCACTGAGATTTGAAAACAATTTCTTGGCTGAAAAGACCAAGAAGCTTGAAGCAAAGCTGTGTCAAGTCAGAACTCAACTGGAAAGGACTTTAAGCGAAAAGCTGGATGAGATGCTAAGCTTTCAGAAATCTGCTTCAGATCGAACAGGCTTAGGGTATGGTCTCTCTTCCACTAATATTGCTTCTTCTAGTACTAATGTTTTTGTTCCTCCTGCTAATAATGTTAAAATTGAGAACAATGAGATTAAAACTGAATTAGCTAGTGAGAACATAGACAAGGGTAAATCTATCTTAAGAGCACCCCCTAAGCTTGAGAAGAAAGATGTTAAAAACCTTAGGGCCAAGAAGGCTAACTTTCAAAAGTCTAAACAAAAGAAACAGCATCTCTGTCATCATTGTGGAGCTGCCGGTCGTACTCGACTAAATTGCTACAAGTGGCTTGCCACTTAACAGAGCAACGTCATGATAACATTTGGGAACCAGAATTAGCTTTAATCCTTTCTTGCTCCCTTTGGAGATCTTCTCAAAGCCCTCATGTTCCTTTCAAACTTGAACGGTTTTTCTCCCTCACTGCCGGTTCAAGGGTTTAATCAAAGGAATGGTTCTTCCAGGGTGTGGAAGGAAAAGGGCTCCAAGTGATTCTGTCACTTTTCTCTCTCTCTTCTTGTTTTTGTGTGTGCATTACTTATGTGTTTTGCTTTCAGTTTTTGAGTCAGTCTAGTTTTTATGCTTTGGTTGTTTAACATGTTTTTGTTTGGTTATTTTTCAGTTTTGCTTTGTTTTGTTTTTCATATAAAAAAAAAATCAAAAATCATAAAAATACAAAAACAGTGTGTGTTTTGTGTACATTGGTACTAGTGTACCTTGGATGGCCATTGAAACAAAGTCTTCTAAACTTTGTATCATTTGTAACTTAGATAAGCATCTCTATGCACAACTAAGCAAGTGAGTTTTGTGACTCTTGTTAGTGATGAGTAAGATTAAGTTATCTCTTGTACTTAACACTCGAATCACTCTTTTTGATGGGAAGGACTAAAAAATCTTGAGAGAAAGACATTAATAACCATCTCACCACTGTTGTTTGTCAATCATATTATGACACCTATATGCTTCGGCATAGCAAAAGTGCAGTGTCAATGACATTTGTGTGCTTAGGCATAGTAAAATTGGAATGTCAAATATCATTGGGTATTTCTTTTCTCTCTCTAATATGCTCATGCATGATATGCTTAAAAGAAAAATTTGCATAAAAAATCAAAAACAAAAAGATAAAAAATGCTTTAAAAATGATTGCAAGCATGTATTCTAGGAGATGTGAGAGTTATAGGATGTACCTCAAATGTGATAGTCCCCATCAAGTAGTTATGATTGTGTGTGAGTTAAAGTGATTTTCTCATATCCCAAATCGTCATAACTTGTATACACATATGCAATCTTGTGATGTTTTTCACACACAACACGCAATATTCTTTGCTATTCTTGATACATGTGCAGGTTTAATTTGATTTGGCCATCACAAGGTTTTACATGTGTTAATGTATGCTCACTAAATTGTCTTGACTTGTTTTTGAAATATAAAATTTGTTAGATTTGTTTAGTGTGTATGTGTGTGTTTTTGAGGATCCATGTGCTTAAAATTTTTTTTGAGAGATGATTTTAAGAGCTTAATATGTTGATTGGATCATTGGTTGAGTTGCATGTTGGATTGCATTCATGTTTGTGTTTTTCACATCTCGAAAAATTGGTTTTAAAAGCTTGCTTAACACCTCCTCGATACCTCCTCAATACCTTGTTGTCTATCGAGCTTCTTCAGCTTTTTCTTATCGCAATCTTGATAGCTCCTCGACACCTAGTGGATTGATGAAGAATGCTTCTGCCTCCTCGATAGCTTCTCGACACCTGATGGATCGATCGAGAATGCTTCTGCCTCCTCGATAGCTTCTCGACACCTGCTAGATCGATCGAGATTCTGATCTGGTATCAGATGATGTGTTCCTTGACACCTCCTCGATACCTGTATTTGTTGATGACCATTTTCTCAACGCCTTCCTTGACAGATGTCTCGACACCTCTCGACACCTTCATCTGTCGAGATTTACTGCTACACTATTTAAGCTCCCTGTGCGATCCGGAATTCATTTCGCTCGATCTCTCTCTCGATACTTCTCTGATTTCTCTCCCAAACTCTCTCATCTCACTCCAATAATTGTTCCTCAAGGTTTCTTCAAGCTTTTTCAAGTTTTTCTTCACTTGGTAAGCTTCTAATCCTTTCACATTCATGCATTTCATGTTTTGAAACCTAGATTTTGGGATTTTTGAAAAATTTTAGGGTTTTTCAAAATTGATGAGTTTTTATTGAAATTTTGGGATGGGTTTTCACTTAAATGAGTTTAAAACCTTATACATTGCATCACATTAGCATTATAATGGTATTGTCATGCATTTAGATGTGTGCTATCTGTTTGAGTGATGATAGGTTTGGATTGGGCTGAGCCCATGATGAAGTTTCTTTTGCATGTCACATGTTCATGCATTTCCCATGCATACGTATGCTCTTTTCAATATAATTGTTATATTTGAAATTGCTTGGGACTTTTCTGATTGTCTTTCTTTTTCTCCCTCTCTTTCTGTTTACGTTAGTCATGTTTATGACACATAAGCTTAAATCCACTCCAGCTCAGAACCCTCTTCGTTCCGGAGCTTCTTTATCCTCTGATCCTACTCTATCTAATATTCGGTTCCGTGATAATGATGCCTTCAAGGTATTTTCGGAGAACTTTTCTAGACGAGGCATTCATTCGGAACGCCAAGTCATTCTGTCGGACTTTGCCGACACTGACCTTCCTTCTGTCATTCACAGTAGGGGATGGGAGTCACTGTGTGATGTCCCGGTCACATGTCCTCTCGTGCTTATCTAGGAGTTTTACTCCAACATGCACGGGATTAATTGTTCAATATCTCTTTTCTTCACTCGCGTTTGAGGTACGTGCATTCCTATCACACCGCAACTTGTTGCGGATGTGCTTTGGGTCCCTAGGATAGAGTTTCCTGACTATCCTAGTTGTGAGCGTCTGAGGACTGTGTCCAGGGATGAGCTCATGTCTGCTTTCTGTGAGCGCCCTTCTGTTTGGGGTGAGCGTCAGTTTACACCATGTCGACCTTTTGCTAAAAGTCCTAAATTCATGAACATGGTGATGACCTTTGTTTTGCATCCACTCTCTCACTATAACTCCATTACAGAGTCTCATGCTCAATTTTTGTTATCTCTTCTTGAGCATCTTACTATAGATTTTCCTTCTCATTTCATTCTTTCTATCATATATGTTCATCTAGATTTGGCGTCCCGTGATATGTTCATCCTTCCTTCCGCTATCATGAGGATCTTACGCCATTTTTTCGTTCCTTTTCCTTCTTCCGACCATTTCACCATCATGTGTGCCATAGATTACGCTACCATTAAATGTAGCGAGGCCTAGTTTCGGTCGCGACAGTCGGATTTAGCAGCTCCTCACTCCCGTTCAGCTCCCTCACGTTCAGCTCCATTCACATCCGCTCCTCCCTCTTCTTCGGGTGATGTGACTTTAGGAGACATCATGGCACAGCTGCAACGCATGGATGCTCGCCTAGATACACTCTCAACGGAGTTGTATCAGGTGAACGTTCATGTCGGTCGTATTGCACGGCGACAGGCATCCATGGGTGGTTTTGCTCCTGAGGCTACTCCTTCACCACCTTCTCCTGTGGCTTCTGATTCTGAGGATGATGATGATGGTGATGACAATGATGCTGATGGAGATGCTAGCTCTTCTGATGAGATGTCTATTTGACACTCTTACCCTTTGTCACTCGTGACAAAAAGGGGGAGTAGTTTTGGATATGAGAGTAGTCATTCTTAGGGGGAGAGTTAGTATAGGACCATTTTGTTAAGGGGAGTGTTGATATGTTTTGAGGGATGTAGTGAGGATAGTATGTATCTTTTCTTTTCTTTCTTTTTAGATACATTATTCTTGTAAATGAGGCATTGTGACCATTTATTGACATACATTGTACTTTACTCCTATTTATATTGATGTACGTTTTTCTTTCACCTACCCTTCATGTGTTGTTTCTTTTCTCCCTTTATACACATGCTTCTTATTATTTGTATGCAATCTATTATTTCTGTTTCACACAAAGATGCCTTGATGAGTTTTGTTTAAAGTGTTTCAAAAATACAGGTTGTCAAAGTCTACTTGCCATAAACTCTCTTCTTGCAAAGTTTTTCAAGAGTTTGTGTTAGGATAAATTTTATTGTATTCAACAAGTGAATATGAGTTGAGTGATTTATGACTTCTCTCATATGCTCATTTGTTTGTTATGGTTTTGTCACGGATTGCCAAAGGGAGAGATTGTTAGGACATATATGTTTCACTTGTTAGGAACACATGTCACTACTTTATGTAATTGGCTTATCCTTTGACAAAAAGCACTTTACTTGTATTTGGGTAGATTTAGGATGTGTTTAAATACTTCAAGAAATCATGTTTCAAGATCAAGTGTTGAAGCCTTCAAGTCTATCCAAGAAAACAAGTTGATAGTGCAAATTCATTAAAACTCGACAGTTGCATCTATCGAGCTTAAGAAAGCTGTTTCAAAGACTGGTGTGCTTGATACCTGCTCGATAGCTTCTCGACACCTCCTTTTCTCTTAACCCTAGACATATAAAAGGATTGTTTTAAGGGCCGTCAAATAGTTCACAAGTTGCACAAGCTTTGAGCAAACTCTATTCAAGCAAATTGTGACCGGAGACGAAGTTCTTACCCTAGTTCATCTCTTTCTCTTGTAGAAGTTGCTGTGTATGTGCACCGTAGGGTTTTGTGACCAAGCATCTTCTTGATCTTCATCGTGTGGATGAACTGAAGAACTTTGCAACCAACAATCTTCTTAGTTGATGATTGAAGTCGCGTACTAGGATCCGCACAATTGGTTAGTCACGTACTTGAGAGTCGTGCATCAGAAAGGGGAATTGTCACTACAAAACAAGTCCAATTGGGTATTGGGGTAAGGGTTCAACTGTAGGTTGGTAAGGTACTTGGGATTCCTTTACTTGTAACCGCTTGTTATGATAATAGTGGAATTTCGGGAGTGGTGACCTGAAAATCACCCGGTGGGATTTTTGTCGTTAGGTTTTCCCTATTCGTAAACAAATCACCGTGTTATTTATTTTCCATTGCATAATTAGTTTATTTGTGATTTTTTTGTGCTACCACATTTTTTGTATGATAAATTGATTAATTAGTAACTTGGCTAATTAATTAATTAATTTCTATCACAAGGGGTCATTCAGTTTATGGCCTATCACACGTGGCACAAACTGGTTGGCCTCATTTCTGAACAAGAGCGTCACTTCGTTTTCCGTGTATTTTTATCCTATAAATAGTTCACCTCCTCTTTTCATTTTTCCTTATTTCATCTTTTGCAAACCTTGAGAGAGAGAGAGAGAGTTGTCATCTCGTCATTTTTGGTGCCATCTACTTGCTAATCGCGTTACCTCTATAAACTTGTTTGTTAACCTTGTAAGTCCTCTTCTCTATTTCATTCCTTTTCTATTTCCTTTTTTCTTGTTGGTCGTTACTTTTAAAGAGAGACCCGTCAACTTAGGTTCTTAGAATACCTTCGTCACTTGTAAGTGAATAGTGTCAGGAGATAGTGAAGTGACGAGTGAGTAGTCATCAGTCCATGAGGGAGCAGGCTATGACGAAGTCTTCCTATCAAGTCATGGGCTCGAGAAGGGCTTGTCCTAGTCATCAGAGAGGGAACCATCTATCCATTCTCCTGTCGACGAGGAGGAAGACTATGATGGAAAGGAAGTAGAAGAAATAGAGGGAGATAAGTATGAGTATGATGAGGGTGAAGGAGAGAACGAGGGGGAGCTAGAGGGAGAAGATGACGAGGATGAGGATGAGAGTGACAGGGGGAGCTTCTATGGAGGGAAGTTGAAGAAGTCCAGGGGATGGTTATACTCGTCCCTTCATTCTTCCCGCGATATGGACCATTAATGACTTTAAGCCGATGATGACGACCAAAAGTTTTAACAACTTAAGGACTGTTACCAAATCCCTGATAACATCCCAATCTGTCTGCCTAGAAAGTATGAAAAATGCTACTCTAGAAGACTGCGGACGTCGGCATGTATGATGCCATGTTTGCGGTGGGATTGAAATTTCCTCTAATGACGCTACACCGTCAGTTGGCTATTTTCCTTGGTCTATCTGTCAGCTAAATCGCCCTAAAAGCTTGGAGGATATTCATAGGGGCTGAAATCCTTTGGGATTGTCTAAGTGGGGGGGGGGGGGGGGGGAATTGTCAGCTTACATTGGACGAGTTCTTTTGGTGCTACAGACCCCAACATATCTCCTCGTCTCAGGGGATATATCATTTTGTAGCGAGGAAGAAGACACTTAGGCTGGTGTCTAACATGGTCGACTCCCATAGAAATTGGAAGGGCAGATACTTTTTTATTCAAGGAACAGACTAGGTATGCTGTCAGGAAGAGTGGGTGATGATGCCCCATGGTTTTGATAATACTTGGGGTATTGTTAAGGATTCAAGTCTAGTACTGTTTGCATTTTCACTTTTTCTTTATTTATTTGTTCAAGTGTTAAACATCGTCTACTTTTTTTCTTCTTTAGCTAGCGTTCGTCCGTGCATAACCGACGAGTAGGAGGCTTTCATCCATCGGGTGCTTAAGATCCCCTTCGATGAGCAGAAGTGCAGGGACCTGATCACCCTTGACACGTTGCACACCTACTGCAGTGGTCCTGTGTTGACGCCTGCAGCTCGCAGATTAAACACATATTCCCAATAGCGTAAGCTCTTATTTTATTTTTTTTCATTCCTTCCATCTGCTTATCTATCATTCGTCTCTTACCCTTTGCAGAGATGGAGGTGAGGTAGAGAGCCCTAGTAAGGGCATCAGCTGCAACTTGCAAGCAAAAAGAGAAAGAGGGGGCCTCCTCGTTAGCTTCCAAAGGCGTCACCAAAGGGTCGTCCAAACGAAAAAGCGAGGGGAAGGATGACCGTCCACTCAAAAAAGTATTGGCCCTCCCTACAAGTGACAAACCAAAGGAGTCATCACCTCCCAAGCCTAGCCACGGAGCAGGCAAGGGTTTAATGACAGCGATTGGTCCCGTCACACAGGGAACCGTCTATCGTCTTCTCACACATAAGGAACACACCGTTGAGATGGTTGAGTCAATTATCAAGGACACAGACTTTGATCCTTGTGCCAAGCAGATGGCAGAAGAGTTGGGAGCATTGGGTCTTTTTGACCTTTCTAAGGTATGTCACTTTCTTTTATTTATTTATTTTTTATTTTTTAACTTCCTTTTACTGTTGTTCATTCATTTGCTAACGGTTGTCTTGTTTTTAGGCGCTGGTGCATATGAAGGCGTTTCAAGATAGTAGCATCACTCAAGAAAGGGTGATCAGCCGTTTGCACAAGCGTAATGAGACCTTCACCGATGAGCAAGAGCAGTACAAAGGGGCCCTTCATACGCTTAACAAGGAGGTGATGGCTTTAAATGAGAAGCTAAAGGAGGAAGCCCGTCTCCGAGAGAAGGCGTAAGAGGAAAAAATGAATTTAGAGGCAAAGTTAATGGCCATTTGTGGGTAGGTAGAGATGGCTAGGGCTGACCCAGCCTTTTATCGATGCTTGTGCCATCTATTATGGTGATGGGTTTAAGGACTGCCTAAAGCAGGTCAGGTCTGTCTACCCAAACCTAGATCTATCCAAAGTCACCATGAACGACCCACTACCGATGACCTCTACACATGGCAACATTGTTAGTGAGGAGACCGATGACTCCACTGAGTTAGTGCGGGATCCGAAAGATGATGGTGTGGTTCTTGCTCAGCTTGCTGTCAAAGGGCCCGTGGTTCCTTTGGCTCCGTCTGCTGATGATCCTCCTACTCATGATGCCCCGAACTTCGCTGCCTAGGACGACCTGAACGTTTAGCTTTAATCCTTAGTTTTTTTTTTTTTTAATCCACTCTTATTTTCAAACAATAGTAAATGCCCTTGTTTTTTGGGCTTTGTTTTTAAACACTTTTTTATTTATGGCGTCTATTTAACATTTTACGTCCGTCACTTTTAGTATTTTTTGCTATGTGTTGATCTTTACTTTGAGATATGCATATGTCCATCCATCTTTGTGCATATATGCTAGGATGTAATTGTCCCCTAAAAGACTTGGTAAATAACTAGGATGAACCCGTCTACTTTGGTGTACTCGTCCCCCTATAGACTTAATAATGAACTCGTCCATTTGGACTAAATAATGAACTTGTCCACTTGTAGACTTGATAATTTCAAGGCATCCCCATGTGATGAACTCGTCCACCTGTAGACCTAATAATGAACCTGTCCACTTGTGGACTTGGTAATTTCAAGGCATCTCTATGGGATGAACTCGTCCACTTGTGGACTTAACAATTTTAATGCATCCCCATGGGATGAACTCATTAACTTGTGGATTTGGTATTTTTAATGCATCCCTATGGGATGAACTCGTCCACTTGTGGACTTAACGATTTTAATGCATCCCCATGGGATGAATTCGTCCACTTGTGGACCTAATAATGAACTCGTCCTTTTGGATTAAATAATGAACTCGTCCACTTATGGACTTGATAATTTCAAGGCATCCCTATGGGATGAACTCATCTACTTGTGGACCTAATAATGAACCCGTCCACTTGTGGACTTGGTTACAAATGTAGTTTTGTAGAAACACATATATACACAAGTTATATCTGAATAACTCCTCTTATTGTGATAAATGCGTGCATTAGTAAAAAAATTGTCCTTGAAAGAATAAAAAGCTACCTTTATGTCTTAAAAAGTACTGTAGATAAAAAAAATTAACTAAAAGGAAGTAAACTAGAAATGAGGAGTGTTGTTCTTCGTGCCATTGTCTACTAGTAGTATTTCTTCAGGTGTTCTGTGTTTCATGAGTGGTGCAACTTTTGTCTGTCTAGCGTCTCCAAGTGGAAGGTGCCTTTCCTTTCCCATGAAGCGATCCTGTAGGGTCCTTCCTAATTAGGTCCAAGCTTTCCCTGGGAGGGATCTCTTATAGTGCCCATCACATTTCTCAATACGAGATCTCCAACCTAGAAGTCTTTGTGCTTGACTCTTGAGTTGTAGTGCTTGGCCATGAGTTTCTAGTACCACGCTAATCTTTGTTTGACCGTTGCTCTGACTTCATCCACTAAGTCAAGCTGTAGGCGCATAGCTTTATCATTCTTGCTCTCGTCATGGTTTCTCACTCTGTAGCTTGTGAATCCAACCTCAACTGGGATGATTGCCTCGCTTCCATATGCCAGTCGAAACGACATCTTTCCTGTAGGCGTTCTAGCTATTGTTCTGTACGCCCATAGTATGCTTGGTAATTCTTTTGGCCATATACCCTTTGCCCCTCGAGCCAAGTTTTGATGATTTTGAGCAAGGATCGATTCCTAACCTCAACCTGTCTGTTGGACTGAGGGTGGGCAGGAAAGGAGTAGTGGTTCATGATCCCTAACTATGAGCAAAATCCCCTGAAGGAGTCGTTGTTGAATTGCTTCCCGTTATCGAATACCAAAACCCTGGGGATCCCGTAACTACAAATGATGTTTCTCTAGATGAAGCTTCGTACGTTCTTTTCTGTGATGGTAGCCAAAGCTTCAACTTCTACCCATTTGGTGAAGTAGTTTATGCCGAGTATTAGGAACTTCAATTGTCTCATTGCTATTAAGAATGGGCCCATGATGTCCAATCCCCATTGAGAGAAAGGCCATGGGGCTATCATTGGGGTGAGCTCCTCTATCGACTGTCTAATGACGTTGCTGAATCTTTGACATTTGTTGTAGGCTTTAACATAAGCTTGGGCATCCTTTTGCATAATAAGCTCGTAGTATTTAGCTCGAATTAGCTTGTGCACCAAAGACCATGACTTTGGGTGGTTCTCGCAGATCCCTTCATAGACTTCTCTCATGACATAGTCTGCTTCTTCAAGGCTTAAGCACCTTAGGTATGGGCGGGAGAAGCCTCTCTTGTACAAGACGTCCTTTGTCAGAACGAATCGCGCTACTTGGACCTTCAGTTTCCTTACGGCCTCCTTACCATGGGTGGTAGCATGTTGTTTTTTAAGTAAGCAACTATCGGTATAGTCTAGTCGCTTCCCAAGTCTATTTCCTGCACATTGACGTCGTTTATTAATGGTGAAGGCTGGATAAAAGAAAGTACCTTACTGGGGATGAGCATGTGTTCCACTAAGGCGGCTTTGGTAAGGCAGTTAGCTTTCTCATTCTCTTCCCTAGGAATCTGGACAAACTTGGCTCGCAGCTCACCTACTCGTCTCCTCACCTTCTTCAGATACTTCTTCATCTTTTCCCCTTTGCATTCGAAATCACCCTTCACCTGACTGGTGACCACTTGGGAGTCGCAATACATAATCACACTTGTTGCCCTCGCGACTTTAGCAAAATCCAGCCCTATTACTAAAGCTTCATACTCTGCTTCATTGTTTGTTGTAGGGAAGTCAAGACGAACTATGCATTCGATCTTTTCCCTTTCTAGGGAATAGAGTATTACACTGGCTCCGCCAACTTGTTTGTTAGACGACCCATCCGTGTGGATGCTCCACTAAGGGTATTCTTCTGCCCCCTGGCCTTCCATATTGATGAACTTTACAATGAAGTCGGCAACTACTTGTCCATTTATGGCAGTACGTGGGCGATATTGTATATCAAATTCACTCAATTCTATCGCATATAGCACCATCCATCAGACGGCTTCGGGGTTACTCATTGCTCACCGTAGAGGCTTGTCAGTTAGGACGACCATAGTGTAGGCCTGAAAATATGACTTGAGCTTATGGGCTGCAATAACTAAAGCGAAGGCAAGCTTCTCCATTGGTGGGTACCTTTCCTCCACTCCGCGGAGTGCTTGGCTAGTGTAGTATATGGGCTTCTGCACCCTGTCTTTTTCCCTGACTAAGGCAACACTGACGGCAGCCGAGGATACAGCCAAGTAGAGGAATACTTCTTCCCTCGGTTTGGAGGGACTTAGCAATGGTAGGGAAGAGAGATAGACCTTCAAATCTTCAAATGCTTGTTGACACTCGGCCGTCCACTCAAAAGGCTTCTTTTACGTGCAGAAGAAAGGTAGACACTTGTCTGTTACCCTTAATAAAAACCTATTCAGTGTGGCTACCTTGCCATTGAGGCATTGTACTTCTTTTACAATCCTTGGTGGTGCCATCTCTATTATGGCTCGGATCTTGTCTGGGTTGACTTCGATATCTCTCTAAAATACCATGAACCCTAGGAACTTTCTAGCTGTTACCCCAAACGCACACTTGCTTAGAGTTAGTTTCATTTTGTAAAAGCGGAGGGTGTCGAAGGTCTCCTTGAGATTGTCCAAATGGTCATCCTCCCTTTGGATTTTCACTAGCATGTCATCAATGTGGACTTGGACATTTCTTCCAATCTGATGTGCAAACATCTTGTTCATGAGCCTCTGATATGTTGTACTCGCGTTCTTGATGCCGAACGACATTACTTTGTAGTAGAAAAGGCCTTAGATGGTGATGAACAAAATCTTCTCCTGATAAGCTTCATCCAGTTTTATCTGGTTGTAGCTAGAAAAAGCTTCCATGAAACTCAATAATTGGTGTCAGGCTGTAGAGTCTATTAGGACGTCAACTAGTGGGAGATGGTAACTATTCTTGGGGCACGCCTTATTCAGGTCCGTAAAGTCTACGCACATCCTCTACTTCCCATTGGCTTTCTTGACCATCACCATGTTAGCTAGCCAGTCGGGGTAGTAAACTTTTTTAATGAAGTTTGCATTTTCAACTTGTAGACTTCTTCTGCTATGGCTCGGTCTCATTCTTGAGCGAACACTTGCCTCTTTTAATGGATAGGGGGAAAAGTGGGCGACACATTCAACCTGTGCACCATGACTAGAGAGTCAATCCCGGGCATGTCTTCATGGCTCCAGGTAAAGACGTCTTGGTTTTCTTTTACAAACGTGGTTAGTGCCTGACGGATTGGCGGACTAGCAAAAGTGTCGATTCTTGTCGTTCGCTTAGGCCTTGAGTTATCAAGGAGTATCTTTTCCAACTCCTCGATGGGCTTTACAACCGTCCGCTGTTCTTCTATGCTTGTGGTCTGTAAATGGTCATCCATTTCTAGCATCGCTATGTAGCACTCGAGTGCTGCCACTTGGTCCATGCGTACCTCTTTTACGCCATACTCAGTGGAGAATTTGATCATCAAATGGTAGGTCGAAGTCACGGCCTTCCATGAGTTGAGCGTAGGTCGACCTAGGATGACATTGTAGGCAGATGAGCAACCGACAACAAGAAATGTAACATCCTTAGTGATCTGTTGAGGGTAATCACTAACCGTTACGGGCAATATAACCGTATCGAAGGGGTATACTCTTGTTTCTTCGAACCCTATGAGCGGGGCGTTGGTTGGAACCAGCCGTTCTCTCTCAATTCTCATTTGCTAGAATGCCGGGTAGTAGAGGATGTCAGTAAAGCTCCTGTTGTCAACTAAGACTCAATAAATGTTGTAATCCCCTACCCGTATGCTAACAACGAGCGCATCATTGTGTGGGTGGTGGAGATGTCGAGCATCTTCCTCCGTGAACCCAATTACAAGGTTGTCGATCTGTGCCATCTTTGGGACAAAGCCCGTCAGTTGGACGTTCTGCACCATCTATAGGTAGGTTTTGCGTGCCTTCCTAGATGAACTAGAAGTCGTGGTTCCCCCTACGATCATCCTAATTTCTCCTAGGGGGGCCTAGGACACTCGTTTTCCTTCCGAGCAGCCTGCTCTTGTGGTGGGTTCATCCTCTCCTTGCTGATGAATCTTTGCAGCTTTCTTTGTCTGATAAAAGCTTTTATCTGCTGCTTTAAGTCATAGCAGTTAGACTTATCATGACCGTGATCACGGTGAAAATGGAAATACTTGTCTCTAGACCTCTTACTAGGATCTTGATGAGAATGCAAAATGTCATATTTTTCTCCCTTAATGTTTCGTCTTCTATACTCATTTGGTACCTAAATGTATTTATTATTCTTATATTTTGATTTAGGATGCAAATGGAGGCATTAAGTGTAAAATGAAGCTAATTGGGCGGTTTTGGACAGTTTCGATATTGCTTCGTAATCTAGGCATAACTCTCTCATCAAAGCTTTAATTGAGATGATTCAAGATGCTTTGGAATTCCAAGAAAAAGCTCTACAGCTTTCATGTTTTGAGTTTTGAGAGATATTGGCTGTATCAAGGTCGAAATTGGGCTTGAAGTTGCTGCACCTGCACTGTAGACATTCTGGAATGTTCCTTTGCCTGAAATTATAATACCTGATGTGGTTTATTTTTAGAAGCTTCCAAATTTGGTGTATGAAAATTCCAACTGAAAAAAACACCACTTTCCTAGTTATATTAGGACTATGTTTTATTTTTAATATTTTCCTTAATTAGTCAGATTTGGATATTATTATTTAGAATATTTTTAGGAGATTTTGTAGGCTTGGGAAAGGGGGAAATAACATGTAAAAGAAAGGAGAAGAAATCAAATTGGACACACGCCTCTCTCTCTCCCCTCTTCTCTAGCTTCTCCTTTGAGTTTTCATTATAACCCTGCTTGGCTAAACTTTTATACTTGATCGAAGGAAACTGAAGCCTCAAAATTAATAAAACTGTGAGATCTAATTTGTTTTTATTGTTCAATTTATGCTTTGAATATTGGATGTTCTTCTGTTCCTATTTTCATGATTGTCTTGTATAATTACTAGGAGGCCTACTAGTTTATTATTCATTGCAATCTACTGCTAGGTTAGATATCAAATCCGTAATTGTTTTATCTCTCTAATTTGTGAAGCAATCAAGATTTAATGATTTACTGCATCAGAAATTATTAGATCTTAGGAAGAATGCTCGACTAAATTAAATGTAACCACTTGTGCTTGTGTTGTTTAGCTTCATCGATCTCCCTAATTCTTAAGGTTGCTGCTAGAGTAAACCTTTAGCTCTTGTCTTGGGTTGTTTAGTAGTTAGGGTTAATTAGATCGCTTGTTTTCTAATTAACTACGACTAAGGAGAAATAGGAAAATAGTTCCAATGGTGAATATTCAAAGTGTGAATTGATATATGCTTGCATCAATGATCAGTTATAATATTCTGATGATGGATGTTGACTTAGACCAAGGTTTGTTCTTTTGATTGATTTCGATATTTTAATTTGAATTGTTCCTTAGTTGTTTTTCTTAAAATTGTTTTTGTTATACTCAAACCCCCCCTCCTTGTTCACGTAGCATAAAACTAGGCTAGACACTCTCCATGGGAACGATCCTTACTCACACCATTACATGTATTTTTAGAAGTATAGGTTTTTATTTTTGGTTGCCTGTGATAGCACACTAGATCTCCTTTCAACTTGCCAAGAAATGTCAAGGCTCCTTTGTCCTTGATCTGTTTCAAGACTTGGTCGATCGGGGCAGTTAGTGAGGTGAAGCTTGTGAACCTTCGAATGGGGGGTTTGGAGCGTCTGTCCTCCTATCGGTCTCTAGTCCTAGCCATCTTTCGTCCTCTATCTTGTCGTGCGTCCTCTTATCTTTCCTTCTTCTTGGGCTTCTCTTCTCGGGCTAGCAGTGCATCTTTTGTATTCATGTACTTAGTAGCCTTGTAAAGTACATCCGACATGGTTTTTGGGTCATTCTCGTATAAGGAAAATAGAAACTTCCCCTTCCGTAACCCATTGGTAAATGCTGCCACTAGTATCTTATTGTTAGCTTCATTAATCGAGAGGGTTTCCTTGTTAAAGCGAGTTATGTAAGACCTCAGTGCCTCATCTTCCCATTGTTTGATGTTCATCAAGCATGCAGTGGACTTCTTATACCTGTGCCCCCCGATAAAGTGCGAGGCGAATTGTGCGCTTAACTCCTTGAAGGTGTTGATGGAGTTTGGCGTTAGCTTGTGAACCATACCCTTGTAAGACCCTTCAACATAGTTGGAAAGGCTCGGCACATGATCTCATCTGCCATACCTTGCAAGTGCATCAAGGTTTTGAAAGACTCTAAGTGATCTATGGGATCCTTAGATTTGTTGTAGGTCTCTACTTATGGCATGCAAAACTTTGGTGGAAGGGGAAATGAAGTGACGAATGCAGTGAAGGGTGAATCTGTCTGATAGACCAATTCATCGAGGTCGCTAGACACTCATCCCCTAAGGGCGTTCATCATGAAATCCATCCGTTCCTTCATCTTCTGCATCTCTGTGACCATGTATGGTGGAGTCGTATTTGTGGCGGATGGACAACTTGTATCCTGTCGCTCTTGTTTAGTTGGGGCATTGCTGCACTCTAGCCTTTCTTGGTCCCTTCTCTTAGCGCTGGTACCTTCTTGGTCTTCCTCTTGAGTGTTAAGCCTTGCATTCTTTTGGCGTAGTTGCTCTTCTAGGTCATGGTCTTGCTTGGTGAGGCATTCCACGGCCGCGATGAGAGTCTGAACCTGTCTCTTGAGGGAGGTGGTACGTGGTTCGTCTCCTTAACTATTGTTGGGGGTTACCATCAAGCGGGTAAGTATCATGCAACTCTTTGTCTGGGAAGTAGTATGGCTTACAAGTTTTTCCCCATAGATAGCATCAACTGATGATGCCAAAAATCGTCAGTAAGCCACACGGTCCTCGCGTGCTCTAGACAGAACCTGCGAAACAGAAACAAAGAAGACCTTGCAGAGAGTACCGGTATGGTACTGGCCAAATAGCTTCCGAATGTTAAGTTAGAAAACTTTCACAACTCTAGAGTGCCAGAGTTGGGGTAAATTATGTGTACTTTGATTTGTGAGAGTTTTGGGGTTTTTATAGTAGTGTAGAGTTGACATCCGTTCCTTGGCGGAGAGGGCCTTTCCTTGTAGGGAAGATCCTTATTAATAAGCATATTTTACGGGATCATTTCCTTGTAAGAATCCTCTTTGTTAGGTTCTAAAAGTTTAGAACAATTGGCAAATCGTGAACACAAACTTGTCTAGATATAAATCTTAGAGTCTATAGGTATTATTAGACAATGCTCAAGGTGATTCAAGTCAAGATTCAAGAACATACAAGGTGCAGGAAGAAGATTTCATAATTTGTCTAGTTCGATCGATCAAAAGACAAACTCGATTGATCGAAAGTCGTATCTGCAGAATTTTAATTAAGCCCAAACAGCAGTTCAAGCCTATTAAGGATTAGGGCTTCAGATCTACTTCTCCTAGTATATAAAGGAAAATGAAACCCTAAGCACGTTTTTATAAGGCTTTTTAGAGAGAGAAGAGAGTGCCTCTTTTGTATTTAGGGTTTTGTTCCCAAAAGCTCTCTTATGTCTTCTACCGGTGTTATTACTTGAAGAATCTCTCGATTCGGTGTTGTAGAAGTTGCTGCCTTCTCTAATCATCAAAGGTGCTAATGATCTAAACCTTCAAGGGTGGTCTTGGAGTTACAAATAAGAGAGTTTGTGTTGCTAAACCTTTGAGTGAAATCTTAAAGTCGCAAACGTGGGTGTTTGTGTTTTGCAAAGGCCAAAGAAAGAAGGAGTCCGTGGTCTCGGAGCTTGCACATGGTCGTGTCAGTAAGTTTCTACTGGTAGGTAGTAATAGGATGTTAGTGATCTAAGTCGCTACTGTAAAACTTTGATTCTTTCTAGTGGATTTGCTTTTTACCTTAAGATAGTTAGGTTAAATCATCCCCAGGTTTTTTGCTGGTTTGGTTTTCCTAGTTATCATATCGTTGTTTTTTTTTTTTTAATTTTCCGCTGCTATACATTGATATGATATATTTGTGTTAACCTAGATTTGTTAATTTGACTAACTAATCACTTGGCTAATTACCTAGGTTAATCTAATTGTGGTTTTAAGGGGTCTAAAATAGATCAAGTGGTATGATTAGGGTCAACTGTGGGGCGCAAGATGTTTCCTTATATACACATTCATGGAGGCCAAGTAAGACCATGCTGGACCGGTCACAAGTTTCTCTCTCCCTGTCAGCTTCCTTCTGTCAGCTTCCTATCCTGCATAGGTGTTCTGGTCATCTTACACAGATGTTGTCGGGTGTAGAGTTCTTTCTCGTCTTCATTGAATGCGTAAGGAGAGACTAACGGGTTTATTGGGACCGTCGGCTTCATCGCATGTGAATGAATTTAAACTGATTTAGAATTACCTTTATCAACTAATATGAATTGAAACTTAAAATACTCAATGTTAAAAGTAGATTCAACAATAGAAATATTCATCTGTGAGAATTGCACATCAAGTTGGCGACTAATTACATTTGTATTTTCATCTGCAATAAAATCATCTTAATATTTTCAGTATACAATAAAAAATTTCAATAAAGAATTGAAATATTTTAACTATGAATATTTTATAAATGAATTAAATATTAGCATCAAATCCATATAACCAACTTTAAGTGCAAATAAAAACTTCCACATCCTCATGCAATACACAAGATTGATACCGAGTAAAAGTTTTTATTTTTATTTTATTTTATTTTTTGGTTGTGATGTCAATATATTCAATTTTTATTTTTATTAAATTTGGAATAATTTAAGTTTTTTAATGATTACACCATAAAAAGTTTTTAGAGCTACCATTGATTTCACTCTCTTCCTTGATCTTATAAAAAAGGGAATAAAAATATTGTAGCTAGAACACAAAATTCCCACTTTTGCAAGGTCTAAGAAATATTGTAAGGGTAGTTAGCCTTATACAATATAAATCAAAGCACAATAGAGCCTGTAGGGACGTGGCACCCAAAACTCAAGGAACACATTGGCCCTTAGATTTGGGTAGGCCCAAGACATACCTTTTCGAGAAAACGAGCCCAATTGCAGAAGTGGGTACCTTGAAAACTGATCTTATAGGGCCCATCACCCTCAATCCAAGCATGAATGGACCATTTGAACCATCCAAGATAAATGTCCATAGACATTAAGGCATCTCACTGAGGTATGCATACTATTCGAGGATTATCAAAATGCCTAAGGTGTACCACCGAGGTACGCATAATGTCCACGGATGCTTTCTAGATTTTCCAGTTGAATTCGCAGCGATCCACCGACGTGATTGCATTTAATGCAATAGATAACTTATCATAATAAAAACAAGAAGCCCCAAAAGTCTTCGTTTATCAACCTTAACAGAAGAAGAGCTTGATGAGATAGAAAAGCTGCCTAACCATACCAGGACAGCACCTATTGTGGCACAATGTGGAGAAGAAAATAAAAAGAACCATGCACAGGATAAGAATGAGGAAGAAGGAGAAGAAAAGGTATAAAAAGGAAAGAAAACAAACAACAACGGGTGTGTGAAAGATTAGGAGTGAAAATTGTAACTTAAAGGAACGATATGAATAAGAGTTTTCCTTTTTCATGCACTTGTATGAGAGTGAGATAAAAATCTGACTTCTTTTTCAAACTTCCCATAATCTAAATTAATTGTGTACCAAGGGAAGAAATTATTCTCGGGTTAAATTCCTTGCATCCACAGAGCCATTTAACTATTATGTGCCTCCTCTAGCAGTTTGTTTTACATCTTCTTGTTCAAAGTCTAAGATTGATCTATCAATTGCTAAAGTTTCCTAGTATGTCAATAGTGATGCAATCGAACCATCTTATAATAACCAGCTCTGCTTCTAAATAATTTTCCAAGTAGATATATTGTGTGTGATTAATACACGGAAACGAAGGCTAGTTTATTTATTTTTGTCATTGAACTACACGACGGAGCAGCCCTCCTCTCTAGGTTGCTAGTATTTTTTTGCCTTGATCGGAGACTGTGTAAGTCCAAAGGCTGGTAAATGGGATGTGATTGCAAAACAAATGGGTTATGCATACGGTTAGCCCAGTGATTGGTCATAGCCTCTAATTAATTAGCTAGGTTCTAAACCAATTCGTTTGATGATAAATTTTATGGGCTTTCCTGCCTTTAATATGTTGCGTAGTCTTCATTGGGCTTAATTTGGACGCTTGGCTAAGCTAGACCAAGCCATAATAACTTCCAAAGTAGAGGCTATAATTTGCATCCATTTTATATACTCAGAGAAAGAAATGGTGTCGAGACTTGGAGCTTGTAAGGTGATATTTGGTGTAATGGAAATATAAAAAATATTTCACTCATGTTGATGTGGGAAGTGGGATGGGTTCCTTATACTATGTGAAAAAGATGTTATGTTAATATGTTATAGATACCTCTTACACAAAATAAAAATTTTGAGCTTGGAGGCATTGAGGAATGAGGAGCCTTTATAATTAATCTATATATATATATATATATATAAAACCGAAACCTTTGCAGCTCCCACAATTTTCCACGTTATCATTTTTTTTTTTTAGATTCTTTTTATTTTAGGTTGTTACAATAGTTTAGTTTAAGTAAAACTCTATTAAATATATGTTTCAACCCAAACCCGACTACGACATTTCATCTATGAATTCATAAACTAAAAACCCTACAAACGCATAGCCATCCAAAACTACAGACTCTTTCACCAGAGTAGTCTCCTTGCTTGCCTAAGATTCTTCTAATCAGAGCAACTGTTAATGTTGTAGAGTCTTTCTTGTGGTATTCTACCGTTTTCCTTAAACTCAAATGAGAGGTGTGGCAACATATGCGTACTGTATTGAATCAGAACAGATGTGGGAAACACCTTGTAAGACATTTTATTATCAATAAATTTTTTTAACCATTTTCCTTAAGCCGTTGCTTCTGCTAAGCACTGTTGTTACATTAAAATTTTTTGTTTTATATATATTACATCAGTTATGATTGCACTATTATTCTTATTTTTAGCTCACATTAAAAGAAAAGACATGTGAAAGTGTTTGTGAAAGGGACAAAGGTTTTTAGTGGTCACAGGTAAGGGAAGATTTAAGTGATTGAATATATTGGTCTTAAAGAGTGATTTGGGAGGGCAAAGAGTATTTGGCAAAACTTTTGTACAGCAATAGCTGTTTGATGAAAATTGATTTTGCTTAGAGGCATAAAATTCATCTTTGTAGAGGATTCACTTTGATCTTGTGATATAGCTGATATGGTTTAGATTTTAGCTTGGATCACATTCAAAATATAAGAGAAAATGTCTAAGCCAAATTGGAAAGGGGCTAGGACTAAATTTTATTTTCCAATCTACTTCTTTGCCTTTGGAACTAAATCAGAACTAGACAGTATCTATGCCCTATACATATACTAAGATTATATGATTTACTAAGATGGATTCTTTTGTTTTATATTTGCTAGATAATCTTTAATCTATGGACTTTGTGAATACAAGTTTGATTTGTATTAAAATTGGTAGAATTTTTTGTGTTGTGTTTGGTAGAATTTTACTAATGGAATTTGGAGAATTATTGATTTTTTTTTCTTTGGCTGCTCATAATTTTTGTCATGCTCACAATGATAAAATTAATACAATCTTCATTCACACATCATGATTTTTTATAGAAATAACATTAGTTAGATAAGAATCGAAGAAAAGTAATGTCTAAGTTAGAGGTTATTAATTACATTTTCTTTTCTGGCTTTGCTTTTAGAATTACAAGAGCTTCATTTTAAACACAATAGGTGTGTATGTTTCGTGGTTAAGGAAACTATTTAATTGTTGCATATTTAATGCATGTTCTTGAAAAGAATTTGTAAGTTTTTCAATCAGTGAGTCTTAAAAAAATGTCTCAATTATACTAGACTTGTGTATAGAGAGGCCATGACATTAGTTATAGGCTCTAGATATTGCCTTTTTTATGTCAAATTTGGAGAATAAGTATAGCAAGTGAGTTCAAATGAGGAGTATGAGTGACTAAAACTTCTTTAGCTATATTTTGTTTCAATTGATCACAATTGTTTTTTTTTTAAAAAATATTCATGTTTGAACGGTATCTTTTATAATTGCTACATATACTATATCATTAATGTCATCTCCTATTTATAAACATTTAAGCTAACTATAATGAAATGAATATTTGACATAATTTTTTAAACTACCAAAATTAAAAAAAATTAAAAAAAAAAATTGTCAATGGCAAAAAAATTAACAAAAATATTTTAAAACTCATATTTAATAGATTTCTCGTGCATCACACGGGTTATCAACTAGTTAAGTAGTATGAGTGTGACACTATTATCAATTACCCTCCTTTTATTTTATTTTTTTTAAGGCATTGGAAGCTACAATATTTTACAAAGATTCATACCTTAAATGGGTTTTTGTAGAGAGGAAAAGGGTTGAGCCAGCTGCTAGCATCTTCTAAAGGCTTGGATTACGTATTTCTGGGCTCTTAATTAGGGACTGGCCCATACATATCATAAGTTTGCATGGGCTGTGATAGATACCTAGATAGCTTTTTCTTTTTTTTGGTGGAGAAGGACTATATAGCTAGTTATGCATGGTTATCTACAAAAAGCAATTAATGTGTGGAAAGTTACTAACTTATCAGTTGTATACCACGTGTGTTAAATTTATAGAAGATTCTTCATGTGATATTGATTGACATGACATGACATGACAACTCAACAACTATGTACGAGATTAGTGTTAATAATATATTAATCACTTTATTTTTTTGGAATTTAGAAGTTAGGCTGTGTTTGTTATATGTGTTTAGATAGTAATTTTCAGTGTTTAAACAATATTACACATATTTTTATACATTTTTTCATTTATATATATTTTCAAAAAATACAAACAGCGTTACTAAAACAATATTACTAAACGGATCCTAAAACGCTCAAAAGAAAAATAAGTTAACAATCCTCAATCTCTCCACACTCACAATTGGTGACATAAGTGCATACACAATTTGCCTAGTTTTACATTTACATGATCATAATATAATTAATTAATTAATGTTGTATATAAGCTTGTTTATCTTATTCTATGGTTTTATGAGTTATCCTACTTTACATCATCATTCATCAGTACAAAAAGAAAAAGACAATAATTTTTATAAAAAAATATATTGACGTTCGTGGGAACCACTTTACAGCTCTCACACTTAATTACAAGCCTGGGTTGTAGCTGCTAATATATATATTAGTATTTGTAACCATCTTATCTAACTTATTTATTCTTTGCCTGTATTAAGTTCACTTAGAATTTTTTTTAAAATTTTTTAATTAGTTCCTAGCTATCTGAATTATCTAGTCCTGTCGTATAAACAAAAACTGAAGACACTTCATGATGATGAGTAGTATGACGGCTTTAAACGTGACCCGACATGCATTGTGGGAGTTGTAATTATGCCAAGTGGAGTGTAATCTAAGCTAGGTTTGTTTATCATACTATAATCCTTTTTTTTAATGTTAATTTAAAATATTCAATTTCATTAATTAGCAGCTTAATCTTGTTTATATTATGTGTCTCTTTCAGTTTCATATGCCTTTTTTTTTTTTTTTTTATAATGTAATGGAAGCCTCTAGCTTAGCTTCATGAATGATCTCAACTATGAGAAATTGGTCTAATAGTGGTAGTGGGTGGGAAGCTTAGTCAACTTGTAACTTTGCAGAGTCCAGCCAGCCACCTCAAACAATAATGAACATGGAATCTTTTTTTTTTTTTCTTTTTTCTTGCCGATCGAGAACATGAACCGGGACCTTTTTTTTTTTTTAGTCTTGAGCTGTTTTAATTAATCCAACACTATTGAATCTTAAAGAATATATATATATATATATATATATATACCATATGCAAATTGCCACTTGGGGTAGAATATCCTACTTAAATTAATTGAATTACCTATATGATCGATGTGGCTAGCTATTGCATTTTATTCCTTTTTAAGTTTAATCCGTATGCATTTGGCTCCAAATTAAAAAGTTAGCTTATTTTATTATCAAGTTTATTTTTGTTATTATTCATGTGCCTCATTGCATTTTTTAGTACTATTTATGGGTCTCACTATACTATTTTAATTAACTTTTACCTTTATGTATAGTATTTTCAGCGAAAAGTGTTCCGTTTCAACAAAATAAACAAATTTCAAATAGACCCTTAATGTGTTAATGAAGTGATGATCTAAGTACATATATAATTTTATGTTTATCACCAACCTGTTCCCAGCTCCATAGCATCAATCATGTTTGTTTTGTTTTATTTTATTTTTTATTTATTTTTGGCTGGCACGGGGTTTGCCGAAAAGAAAAAGGGGGATTTTTTAGTAAAAAAGCATACTCATACTCAAAAATGACTTTGAATTTTGAAAACCACCTTTGAACTTCCTTCACAATAAAATGATACAAATTCTACATCCCCAATTCGTCAATAACATTATAGATGTTGACACGTCACTATTTAAGTGGGTCCTGACGTTCTGATCCCAAAATGAGAACTGTTGTAATTGTAACGTGACTTGGAAAATCAAATTTGAAGTAACATTCATTTTACTTTTAAACTTTGAAACAAATTAAAGTCAACTAAAATTGTACCCGATAGCCAATGAAAAAAACGTCGGCCAAAAAGGGTTTGGTTCACGTTTTTATCTAAAGAAAATTTGTCCAAGGTGGTCGGTACAAAGATATGATTTGCGGATTGATCAATTGGTTTGCGGAAGTCTAGTCAATATAACTACCATTAATGTGCTTGACCACAGTATTGTGCAATTAAAAACTGATGTGACATACAACTGCATACTTTTGGTGCGGTCACTACACAAATAATTATGAAGTATGAAAAGTAAGGATCAGAGTTCAAGTTTTTAGAATGGAGCTTTACACATATATATTTAAATTAGGGTAGAGTAAAATTTCTATCTAAAAAGAAAAAAACTTATGTGACTTCTTTTTAAAATTAATAAAAAAAAAAAAATTGATGTAACTTGTCGAGAGTTGCATAGTTCAAACATTTTTATATGTTTCTAAGATGTACAAATTCAAATCCTCCTCTATAAATTAATGAAATTATTCAAAAAAAAAAATGATATGAGTTAGAGAAAATGATATTAGAGCTTAGAAAATAATATTAAAGATATTATAAATTTTATTAATTTTATATTATATATAATTAATTTCATTATTTGTGATAATATTGGGTATGGTATAGTTGTAATGATGTTGGGTATGGTAAGTCATGATTCGTGTGTAAGTGTTGGCTACACCTTTTAGGGAATCAATGAATGTACGTAGTATGTGTATATTCAATAACTTAATCACATTTTATTATAATTGTTTTAAGATCCATTTGGTAATTTCATGTTTTTCTCTTTTGAAAATGTTTAAGAAAATATATGTTACGGTTCATTCCCTAAATATCCTAGTGATTTTAGGCTCAATTTTGTCGTATTCAAGTTTTTCGGTTTCTAAAATGTTTTAAGAAAATATATGATATGGTTGGTTCACTAAATATCCTAATGATTTTATGCTCAATTTTGTAATTTTCAAGTTTTTCTCATTTGAAAATGTTTAAGAAAATATATGATACGGTTTGTTTACTAAATATTCTAATGATTTTACGTTTGAATTTTGGTGTTTAGTGATTGATGGGGAGATAATACTTTAGAATGACTCTAGTTTAGGTCTTAATATGAGATATATAAAAATATTATTGATGTCGCGGAAGTTTGAAGAAAGTACATACAATACTCTCTTTGATGGAACAAAAACTAAACTACTATTTTCTAGTAGTAAGCCTTGAATTCATGAGAGAATCCTCAAATCCATAAGAGATTCTTTGAATCCATAAGGTGATAAATCTGAATTATATTAAAATAATCTGATTTGCCTTTTGAGGCTACAAAACATATAAATACTAAAGAAGTAAAACCCTAGGATGACTAGGAAACCGTCTGAAACCCTAATCCACATTAATCACAAGATTTAGTGGTAAAATACTGAATTTTACTAAAAATGATAAAATTGAATTAAATGCAAAATTATAAATTACTGACCTTAAGGGTCGTCCCAAAACAAACGTGACCTTATTTAGACTTTTGAGCAAAAGGTTATTAAGGAAACAAAAATTACTAAAAAGGGTAAAATCATTGTTTTCAAATCCTAAATGAAGGAATTCGCCAAAATTACGGCGCACCTCATGGCAAAGCGACGACTATTATATTGATTAGAAGACCGTTTCCCTTCAGTTTGCCAAATTTCACACAATTTCAACTTTGTAGCCCAAAAAATTTCTACTAATGACTTTTTACCTTGTGCCATAATTTTAGACGCCCTTGATATTTTAGGAAGACTATGACTATCTATTCTACATCAATTATTAGCTTAAAAGTTCAAACCTATGAATTTATATGCAATTATATTATAAGATTAAACTCGTCATATTCTCTAATTTTGCTTCTTGTGGAACTTTAGATAATTTGTATTGGTTTTATTTGCGTTTGGTGATTTTTGGGAGAGTATCTTAGCGATATGTGTGAGTGTGTTGGTTGCGCCCCATCACCGTTCTAATTGCAAAAAGAACGGTAATGATTTCATTTTTTTTTCAATTTTCTTTTCTAAAGTACTTCCACTCATAAATGTATATTTTTATCAACCTTTTTCTTTTGAGAACGAGTGAGAAAATATGAGAAAAAGGTTTTAATCCAATGTTGTATTTTATTTTGAATATTGCCTAGTACCACAACAAAATCTACAATTTATTCACATAACAAGTTATAAGTGATAGGTTCATGTGAGTTTACAACTCCATCACTCACAATTCACCAGGAAACAAGTAGTATATTGTTGTGATACTAGCCTTATTTATTCTGTTCTAGACCTATATGTCATGTCAAGAATGGCAGAATATTTCTTCAAGATATTTTGCAATTTTACCTTCGACTTTTATCAAAGGTTTCTCAACTTTAATTTTTGTCAAATCTTTGAAAATTCTCGGTGCTCTGAACATTACTTTTTGACTGAATTATTGAGCCATATATTAGTGCTACTAGATAACTGGATATCCATGCAAGTGCAACACAAAGCCGGGTTAACTAGCAGTAGCAAACTGTATAGGTGGTAAATTTCAACCTTCAATCTTCTTTCTAAACATGCATTTTTCATGGAAATCATCAGTCAAGAAACCGATAAAGTCTTTCACTAATCATTATGCATGTTTTACTGGCTAGCATATGCGTCTGACTTCAGGGCACAGTGTGAAAAGCTAGCTGGGTCCAAATTCTCGCATTTCCTTTCTAAAAAGCTCTTCAAGTTTCACAGGTTAGTACTTCAAACATCCACGAGTATCACAAAGATTTTCTCTGTATTACTTTACTCTTTTCCTGAAACTGAAACATATATTGTCAAACTTGATACCGACAATTATATGTGTTAAGTTAAGTGATTGCATGTCTATTTTAAAACCAGATTGTGTATCAAGAAGGAAGATTGTATTGTATTGATAGGTAGCTAGGAAGTGATCAGAAGAAGTCATATTCGCACTGCGTATTTCATTGAATCCTAAATCTGTTGATATGTTAGCATCTAGGACGATTCGATAAGCGCAAATAAGCTGAAAACAATACACATGTACGTGAGAGTATGTTACTAATTTAAATTCATGGATCTATATATATATATATATATAGCTCAAATATGTAGAGATCTAATCTCAATTAACTCTTTGAATTTTATGACTCAGTCAACGAATCACATTAAGAAATTGAGCCACTGAAGCATATTTCCATGATGTAGTAGTTGGAACTAATGTTGACAGCAAAATTTATTAATTTAGTTTGTTCGGTTTGTGTGTAACATATTAAACATAAACAAATAATAAAAATAATAAAAATTAATGTGTTGGTAATCTGCATGACCATATCACATCAGCTTCTTAAAGGAAGACAAATTTTGGCTAGTTTATGCTCCACTTGTAGTGTATTACTTTTATTAGCAACATCATCTGTAGGAAAAAAAAAAAAAAAATGAAGATAAGACTCTCCAAAATCTATAAATCAGTCACCACAACATATCCACACGGTACACTCCGGCCAAGAGATGATGAGAAGTAACTAGCTAGGACAGTTGAATTTTAATTGAACAGAAATTTGATCCTGGTATAATTTTGGATTCAAATTTAGGAGGACCTAAAACATGAATCAAGATTCTGCTGGTATGAATCAAATTTTGGGCACTTTGAATAATAGGTTGGTTTATCACTACAAGAAACGAGGGTTATGGCTGCATTTCAAAAACACAGCTATAGACCCCAAAAATGTAGCTATAGGCTATAGCCATGTTTCCTATAGCTGCGTTTACAAACGCGGCCTATACTGTGCCACAATAGCTCTTGCGAGTTTGTAGTCATGTTTTTGTAAACACGGCTACAGGGTCAAAACTGTAGTTGCGTTTGAAAAACACAGTTATAGAACACCGTTAAGTTGTGTTTGAAAACATAGCTATAAGGTCAGAATTGTAACTACGTTTTTCAAAACGTGGCTATAGAACATCTTTAAGCTTGTCAAATTTCATCACAGCTGATTAAAAGATGATAATCTCATATTTGTGGATACAATTCGGATCACTCTTTGATGAACTAATATCAATTACTTTAACTTCAATTTTTTTTTTTTTTAGGATTTTCAGAAATTGTGATATCAGGGATTGTCAATGTTGTAATATTAACATTATCTTTTGAATTATTTGCACATTTTCTTTAAAAAAATCAAATATTTTAGTTGACTTTCTAAAAATCAAATAAAATTCATATTAAATTATCTTATTATTTTCCTACATTTTCTAAAAATAAATTAGTCCTATAAAGTAAAAGAGAAATTAGAAAAAAAAAATCGTTGTGTAAAAAAGTCAGACAAAATCAAGCAATTGATCAAGTAACACTAGTTTTTATTTTATTTTTTCTACTTATTAAGTTAAATTAGTCAATAAATTTTTTTTTGATGCTAATTTGATAGTTGGGAGAATGAAGATTTAAACCTTAAACATCTACATTAGAATTGATCTCTTCTGATTGTTGTATTGTAGTAGTTTAGTGCTTAAAAAAAATAGTTGATAAGTGTATGCTATATATTTTTTTTTCTTTTTCTTTTTTTAAGAAGCTAGTGTATGCTATCTTAATATTTACTTGACTATTTTAGTTGTTCTTTATATATATATATAGAAGAATTGACTATTTTAGTCAACTGTGCTTATTGAATACATTATGGATAGGATTCAAGTATGTTCCATAATTATAACTATGGAAATGAATAAATAATCAATAAAATCTAAACTTATGGTTAATTGGAGATTGTCTCTTTCAGTTGCCCAATAAAAAAATAATTGGCTATTTTTTATTTATTCATTTTCATAGTGATAATTACTTATCATACTCAGATTCTATCCATAATGTATTAAATAATCGTTGTCAATTAAAATAATCGTCATTTCACTTTAACTATTTGGTTTATTGTCTTTCAAAAAAGAAAAAAAAACTATTTGTTTTAGAGAAATGATATGTCCACAACATTTTTACAACAAATCTTAAGTGGCAGGTTGTTACTGGTTGTTATTGTTGGGACAAAAAAGTAATTTTAGTGTTACATTTAAATTTGAATGAATAACAATTAACCACTTATGATTTGTTGTGAAAATGTTGTAAAAATGTTGTGAACATAGTACATCTTTTTATTTTATTGGCCTAGTGGAAAAGACAATAACCAATTAGCCATAAGTTTAGTTTTTATTGATTATTTATTCATTTCCATAGTAATAATTATGGTCATACTTGAATTCTATCCATAATCTATTCAATAAATATAGTTAACTAAAATAGTTAATTCTTCTCAAAAAAAAAAAAAAACTAAAACTAAAATAGTCAAGTAAATATTAAGCTAGCATACACTTGCTTCTTGAAAAAAGAAAGAGAGAAAAAAATATAGCGTGCACTTATTGACAATTTTTTTAAAGCACTAAACTACTGCTCACAGAGAGAGAGAGAGAGACTCACAATCGTCACAGTTGAATGAAGGGGTGGGGAACCAAAGGTGGAGACATCGTCGTCATATATGGGGAGTGGGATCAATCCTAGGACTTATTAGCACAAAGTGATGACTTATTGTGGCGTGCACATGTAGAGTGATCGAGAGCTCAAGTCATGGGATGGTTGGCGAAATCCAAGTTCTAAACTCAAATGTATACCTAAATATTATTATTATTATTATTAAATGGTCGTTTCAATACCGATTGTCTTTGTTTACAATTTGACCGACTTAAATAATCACACATACGCATTTTCTTTAAAGGTTAATCCATGTCACTTAGGGTAGAACTCAGTGAGAAATTATTTGGTGACTGAACAACCACTAGAATTAGAGTATTGTGTCGACGTTTATGTTGGATGCACTTTTAGAAATAAAGGTTCAAGAAAAACCTTCTATATAGTCTTTCCTTTGTAATTGAAAGAAGAAGATAGCCAAAAAGATCTGTGGGAGCGAACAAGATTGAGTGAACATGTTCAACTCTTTTTGAGTAGAGAATTGAACTAAAGATAGGATTGCAAGATCTTTATGATCCTTAACCACAAAAACAATCCAGATCGTATCAGGATTGTTTGCAAAGCATAATTTAAGCACTCATATCAATTAATGTATAATAATATTAGTGATAAAGTTTTCACATTGGATTCCAAAAATTACCCACATCAGTCTATGTAAGCCTGTATAAATTTAGATTGTTGTTATAGTAACCATGTAAATATACACAGTTACTATTCACATAATTTTTTTTTTTTAGTAGTTCTTTACTCTCTTTCAAACAGACACACATAGAGCAACCAAAAAAAAAAAAAAAAAAATTGATAAAGAAATAATATTTTAATGAGGCGTAGTGTAAAATAGATAATTTGATGTAAGTGTTTCTGAAATGAGGTTATATAAAATAGAAAAAAGTTAGATTCTTATGTTAAAATTAACTGAAAATTTTGCTTGAATTGATATGAATGTAAGCAAGCTAGATCGTAGGATAGCACAAAATTGCAATCCTATAATGATCTCACACGATTTGACTACATAGTACATATGATTCAATTGTGCTTTTACTTGTTATTAATCCTTTAATATGAGCCCAAAACGTTTTCTCTTTGATTTTATAGAGACATTCCACATAAAAGAAAAAAAAAAAAAAAAAGTTCTTCTAATGTGTCCATGTTTTTCTAAAGTGAAATTTTTGTTTCCCTTCTTAGTTCCTTTCTCTCTTTCTATTTTTCAAAACATCCAAACCTCACTTCGTTAAGGTGTTTAAAGAGCGGTAAACGAGCTGAGTTTTGTCAAGTAATGAGTGTTCAAACTTGGCTTGAGCTCAAACCAAGCCTATAAATGATGTTAAAGCTCGAGCTCGTCAAAAAGTATAAAAGCTTGGGTTCGACTTGATTTATTAGTCAAGTTGGGCTCGAGCTCAATATTAAGTTTGATTCAGAGATCCAAAACAAGTACATTATCAAGTCCACATTAAGCTTATTATCAAGCTTATTTGGTTTGGATGAGTATTCCCAGTGCCCAGTTACTTAAAGTTTTAGTAAGATATATGAGTTGAATTGTTAAGGTCAAATCAAGCTTATTACCAAGCCCATAAATGAGTTTAGGCTCGGCTTGTTTTGTATTGAGTTCTAATGTTCATGAGCTTGTTCACAAACAATTGTTTTTGCTTGGTCTTAACTCATTTATTAAATAAGCCTAAAACTAAAGCTCAAACTTGATTTGTTTAAAAATAAACAAACATGAACAAGATTTTTATCCAACCAAAACCAAGTAATTTATGAAGACTTGGTTCATTTACAGCCCTATTTCAATATTGTGATATTCATTTTACAATGCTACCTCCCCTTTACCCTTTTGCTCTTCTACCATGTACGGAGGTCTCCTATTCTTATTGAGGTAACAAAGTGAATCTATAAACAAAAATTATTTTACTGAAGTATGGAAGGGACATAATTTAGTCAACACCACATTGATTTTATTTTAAAAATGTAATTATAGGTTGTGTTCAAGTTACACCTGGTGTAACTCTAAGCATTGTTACACCACCAATAACTTGTTTTTCAATTCATATTTTGAAAATTCCATTTTTTGATTACATGTTCTATATGTTCTTAACATGCATATCAATTTTCATACCAAAAAGATGTTATTTACCATTTGATCCATAAATTCATCTTTTTATGCATTATTTTTATTACAAAAACTTGAATTTAAATAGTTGATTGATGACATAATTATTGATCTTTGATCAACTTGAAATTTTACAAGTATGGAAAATATATGAAGATAATTTAAAACAGTAAATTTATCAAAATTTGCATTAAATTAAAAAAAAAAAAAAAATTGAGTGATGTAACACTACTTAAAGTTACACTAGGTGTAACTTGAACCCAACCATATATATATGAGTCAAGATAAAGTTGCACTTGGTGTATCTTTAAGAAATATTACATTACCTAATAACATTTTATTAGATTAATATTTTGAAAATCCCAATGTTGAATTACATTTAATCTATGTTCTTAAAACTCATGCCAAATTTCGTATTAATCGGATGCTATTTACTATTTGTTTTATAAGTTCATCTTTTATGCATAATTTTCAATTACAAAAACATGAATTTAAACCTATGATTATTTTGAAATTTTGCAAACATTGTGGGTATAAAAAAAAACATGTAATTCAACGATGAATTTATCAAAAGTCACATCTAATAAAAAAGATACTAAGTAGTATAAAATTGCTTCAAATTACACTTGTCCCATATACATATATATATATATATATATATATATATATTTATATATTCTTATATGCAGCATGCCTATGATCATTCTACATAAGAATGAATCTTTGACATTAAGTTTTGAAATGCTATTGTAGGTCCTGGTGATCGGTCACATAGTCAGATATTTTCTTTTGGAAATTTGTACGATAAAATATTATAGAATGAAATTATCAAAACTTTGTATAATATATATATATATATATATATATATATAATTTGAAAAGTAGTAATTTGCCAAAGTGCGTCAAAGATTATGGGACGTGCGATATTTGAACTTTTGAATTTATATAACTCATGACTTATCTACATCTTAGGAGAACTTGCATCTTAAGTAGGTCTGGGTTAAGGTTTGCTCAATAATTGGTAATGTGTTGTGCATGCCTTTATCTCAACAACCGAAGGAATACCTAAGACAGTATCAAAAAGTCCATATCAATCTAAGATAGTATCAAAAAGTCCATATCAATCATCTCACACGGGAAAAAAGAACAGGTAAATGTTTACCAACAAGTTAATGATACAATATTTTTTTATCCTAATTTTTTAATATGATAAATTGTGATTGGAGCAACATTATTTTCATAAAAACTAACCATTAATACAAATTTTTTATTGTATGTTAATCACAACCAAGGTGGTTGATACCCTATTGGTACCGGGCATATCGGCCGGTATGTACCATACCGGTATCGAAACGTTAAAGTTTCGTACCGGTTTAAATACCAGGCGTACTGGCCGGTATAGAAAAAAAAGTTTTATTTTTTAGTTTTATAATTTTTGAATTTTTGTAAGGGTAGAATGGTAACTTATTTGCATTAACTTATTAGTATTATTTGTTTTATCAGTATTATTTGTTTTATCAGTATACAATGAACAATTAAGATTTATGTTTTATATATATATATATATATAGTTGATACTAAAGTCTAAAATCATGAATTATTTATTTTGAATTGAGGTAATGTTTTATGGTAAACTTTTATATTTATTAATATATATGTGTATATATATATATATATATATAAAATAACGATAAACCCGAAACAGTACACCGGTATTGACCAGTATCGAAATATATCATTTTATTGGTTAAACCGGTACAACCTTTGGTACGAGATTGACTCCCTTGATCACAACACATGCCAAGTTAATAGTTACCAAAAAAAAAAGAGTATTTTGAGACTTATTGTGTGACTTTTTTCTTTCTTTATTTATTCTCATAAGAAACAATATTAAAAACCAATTGATCAACAAAGCTTTTGATGTGTGATCCTTTTATACTTCTTTCTCGTTCAAGCGATTTATAAAATATAGGAAGTGTCTTTTTAATTGTGAGTTGGGTTAACTTTTATTGAAATTTATTTGTTTATTTAATGAAAATTGACAAAAATAAATTTATACGCAAAAAAAAATAAGATTAAAAACTTTTCATAAATGCTTAAAAAGAACTGTATAAAACAAATAAATAAATAAAAACCACACCTTATTAGTCACCTACTGCTACTGAAGTGATTCGGAAGCACGCGCATTATGTGTGCTTGACCATTGGCAGAATTTGGTTGTTGGTAGTTGGAACCCACCATAAAATCTAAAGGAGCCCACCCAAAGTAACTTTCTTTTCAATATATAAATTATATATTCAACGGATAAAGCCAATCATTTGATAGTTAGGCGGTGCTCTAGCCCAAAAAAATCCTTAAACCCGTCACCATCTCTCAAATCTGCCCAATTTTTGGTTTATCTTTCTCTTCGGCAACTGGTTGATGTCCCTACTACTCGAGATTTTTGGGGTCCGGGTATGTAATTAGTTGCTAGTTTAGGATAGAGAATGGCTTGGTAAAAAAAAATTTAAAATTAAAATTAAAATAAAGTATATGCATGGATTTTAGAAAAAAAATAAAAATAAAAATGGTGTTTCAGAAATCTTATTTAATAGATTAAAATTTATGCTCAATCTTTAGTTAATTAATTGAGCATCAAACTTGAAGTCAAACGGCCAAACTTGAGTTATTCATGAATAAATATTGGAATTTTTTTTATAGCCCTACGGACAGGAAAAAACCAATTTGCTTAGAAATATATTATGTACTATTACTCTAATTTGCTGCCAGAATGGAGTGAAAGTAAAATGAATTTAAAAAAAAAAAAAAAAAAAGGAGCGGGACCGAAATCTTTCATTTAGGAGTTTTTATTCAGGGGGAAAAAAAGGATTTGAATTGATGAAAATCCAACTATTCCAAGCTCGATGGAGTTGACTCAAAAAAATAAAAAGACTTAGGTATAAGTGATTTTACTAAAATCGCCCTTAATAGTAAAAAGGAATTAAAGAAAAGGGTTATATTCATAATTCAACTCAAATTATATGGTTTTCTCCTAACATTTAAACTGTGGAAGATAATATATTAATATCTATACTTTTTCCTCTCCTTTTTTTTTTTTTTTTTTTCCTCACCTTCTTATTCTCTTATTTCCTATTCATTTAAACTTGTACATAATGTAAGTGTTATATATTGAGGTGGCATTAATAAAGAATGATTACTGATTTCCATGATGGCCCGACTTTGATTTAGAGCATGCCGAAAACAGATCTTGACCCAACTGATTTAAATTTGCTTCCAATTCCACCTTTTTGACCATAGTTCTTTCGGCTCCAAATCTAATAAACTTTTATGCAAGAATTTAGGGTAGGGAAAATAAAGGGATAAAATTTGACACGCTTTACGGTTTTCTGAATCTTGCTTTCAAGTATCAATTTTCAACATTTTGAATTAGCGGCACGCACCTACTCTTTACACCAACTTTCTTCAATGATAGATATGATTGAAATTCAGCGACTGACATTGTGTTCATATCTTCACAAGAAGTCTGTCAACTATGTAATAATTATTTCATGTATTCAGTGTATCTATCATCTCTTTTGTGATTCCACATTATGAAATTGATGTATTGTGAGAGAGATGATTCATGAGCCCTGAGATACTTTCTCATTCGTCACATCAAATTCCACCCTCCCCCCTCCTAAGAAATGTTACAAAAACAACATTACTAATTGTGATTAAAGGCAAATGGAAGGAAGTTCACATTCACCATCTTTTTTAGGAGTTAAAGGTGTTAGGACATATATGAATCATGTTAGGAACATATGTCAATATTTTATGTAATTGGCTAATCATTTGACAAAACACACTTTACTTGTAATTGAGTAGATCTAGAATGCGTTTAATATTTCAAGAAACAAGATTTCAAATTCAAGTGTTAAAGCCATGCAAGTCTGTCCAAGAAACAAGTGAAGATGTGCTGGATTTTAAATCTCGACAGCTAGCTTGATAGCTAGTATATATCGAGGTTTAAAAGCTGCTAAAGCCCGATGCTCGACAACTAGCTCGATAGAGAAGCTATCTGTCGAGGTTTATGAAAAACAGATTTTCAGCTCTGATTTTCATCCAATCTGTGTGTATATGTTTAGACTTTCTTTTCTTATAACCCTAAACATATATAAGGATTATTTTAAGGGCCGTCAAAGATTGCATGAGTGTGAAGCAAGGTTGTGTTCATGCAAATTGTGATCGAAGACAAAATTTTCCCTAATCATCTTTCTCTTGAAAAAGCTGTTGTGTTTGTACACCGTAGGGTTTTGTAACCAAGGAGCTTCGTGATCTTCATCATGTGATGGACTGAAGAACTTTGCAGCCAACATCTTTCTTAAGTTGATGAGTAAGCTGCGTACTGGGATCTGCGTATCGAATTGGTTAGTCATGTACTAGGAGCCATGCATTGAAAAGAAGAGATTGTCACTACAGAACAAGTCCAATTAGGTATTGGGGTAAGGGTTTAATTGTAGGTTAGTATAAGGTACTGAGATTTCTTTACTTGTAACCGCTTGTTTTGATAATAGTGGATTCTCGGGAGTAGTGACCTTAAAATCACTTGGTGGGGTTTTTGTTATGTAGGTTTTCCCCATTCTTAAACAAATCACCATGTCAATTTAATTTCTGCTGCATATTTACTTAGTTGGTGATTTGTTTGTGTTATCACGCGTTTTGCTTATTAATTGAATTAATTAATTAACTTGGTTAAATCAATTGATTAATTTATCACCAGGGGTAAATACATTCTTGGCTTATCAAGTGGTATCAAAGTAGGCACACTCTAATTAGGTTTTAATCTTTGCTGTGTGATCCATTGACCTCTGTTTATCATGGATAGAGGACAGTCTCTTATTATGCCTCCTTTATTTGATGACACTAACTATGCATACTGGAAAGTATGCGTGAGAGTTTTCTTGCAGTCATTAGATGAAAAAGTGTGGCAAGTTGTGGAGATAGGCTGGACCAAGCCTACAAAAGCGCTGGCCAATTGGGATGACGCTAAGATCAAGGTGAAAAACTTCAACAGTAGGGCATTGAATGCTCTATTTAGTGCAGTCACGAATGAGGAGTTCAAGAAGATATCCTCTACTAAAACTGCTAAGAAAGCATGAACCATTCTCCAAACAACCTATGAAGGAACCAAGGCTGTCAAGGATTCAAAACTTTACAGGCTTACTACGAGCTTTGAAGAGATTAAGATGAAGGAGGATGAGTCATTCGATAAGTTCTATGCCAAACTCAAAAACACAGTGACCTCAACCTTTAATCTTGGGGAAACCATTCTTGAACCCAAATTTGTGAGAAAGGTGCTCAGATCTCTACTCGAGAGATTTCATGCCAAGATCATCGTGATTGAGAAATCAAAGGATATTGACAAAATTCCTTTGACAGAGTTGGTTGGCAATTTGCAGACCTATGAGTTGGGTTTGACAAGGATCGGGAAATCAAGTAAGAGCAAAAGCATGACATTAAAGGTCAAGAGCAATGACACTAATGAGTCTTCAAACAATGAAGATTCTAAGATGAAATCCTATATCATGAGGCAGTTCAAGAAGTTTATAAAGAATGCCAATGCGAAAGGATTTGACAAGGACCGAAAGCAATCTAGTTCTTTGCAGTTTAAGAGCTAAGACAAAGGGAAGAAGAATGCTAGGGATGGCAGTCAGTACACAGTTCCATTAGGACCAAAATTTTTTGGGTGTCAAGGCTTCGAACACATGAAACAAGAGTGCCCTACATATCTCAAGACCATTGGGAAAAGCAAGACACTTGCTGCTACCTTGAGCGACACTGAGCTTGAAGATGATTCCAACAATGAGGATGATGGAATCTTAAATGCTTTCACTGCCACTGTAAATCCTACTAAAAGGATTGTTGAAGATGTGGATGAAGAAGAGGAATTGGTGGAGTCTAAGTTTGAAAAGATGGATGAATAAGATAACATACACACAACCTATGCAAAGTTATACAAGGTCTCAGAAAAGCATGAGAAGTTGTATAGGTTGGCCACCAAGAAGCTTAGTGAAGTGGAGCTTGAATGAGAAGAAATCTCCACAAAGTTTGATGAAGCAAATTAGACCATTGGAGCACTGAGATTTGAGAATAATTTCTTGGTTAAGAAAACCAAGAAGCTTGAGGCGGAACTGTTCCAAGTCAGAACCCAGTTAGAAAGAACTTCAAGTGCAAAGCTTGATGAGATGCTTAATCTTTAGAAATCCACTTTTGATCAAATTGGTTTAAGGTATGATTTCTCTTCTCCTAGTATTGCTTCTGCTAGTACTACTGTTTTTGTTCCTTCTGCTAATCATGTTGAAACTGAGAACAATGATATTAAAAATGAATTAGCTAGTGAGAACATAGATAAGGGTAAATCTACCTTAAGAGCACCCCCTAAATTTGATAAGAAAAAGATTAAGAACCCTAGGGCTCAAAAGGGAAATACTCAAAAGCCCAAATAGAAAAAGCAGCATTTCTGTCATCACTCAACAGAGCAACCATGATCTCATCGGGAAACCAAAATCAGTTTCCATCATCCTTTGCTAATCTTAGAGATCTTCTCAAAACCCTCATGTTCCTTTTGAACTTGAACATGTTCAATTCTTCCCCCTCACTGTAGGATCAAGGATTTGCTAAACGGAAAGATTCTTCCAAGGTGTGGAAGAAAAAAGGCTCCAAGTGGTTCTATCATTTTTTTTTTCTCTCCTCTTCTTGTTTTGGTTTTTGTATTACTTGTGTGGTTTGTTTTCGTGTTTTGAGTTAGTCGAGTTTTATGCATTGCTTTGTTTAACATTTTTTTTCCTGGTTTTTCTTTATTTTGTTTTAAATAAAAATAAATAAATAAATTGAAAAATAAAAAAAATACAAAAACAGTATGTGTTTGTGTACATTGGTGCTTGTGTACCTTAGATGGCCATTGAAACAAAGTTTTCTAAACCTTGTATCTTTTGTAGTTTAGATGAACATCTCTATGCACAACTAAGCAAGTAAGCTTTGTGGCTTGTGTTTGTGATGAGTAAGATTAAGTAATCTCTTGTGCTTAGCACTCGTATCACTTTTTTTGACAGGAAGGACTAGAAAATCCTAAGAGAAAGGCATAAGTAACCATCTCACCACTGTTGCCCGCCAATCATGAAATGACATTTGTATACTTCGGTATAGCAAATGTGGAATGTCAAATGCTTAACATCATTGGATATTTCTTTTCTATCTCTTATATGCCCATGCATGGTTTGCTTAAAAGAAAAATATGAATAGAATAACAAAAAGCAAAAAGAATCAAAATACTTTATGTATGATTACAAGCGTGTATTCTAGGAGATGTGAGAGTTATAGGATGTACCTCGAAGGTGATAGTCCCCATCAAACAGTTATGATTGTGTGTGAGTTAAAGTGATTTTCTCATATCTCAAATCGTCATAACATGTAGACACTTATGCAATCTTGTGATGTTTTTCACACACAACACGCAATATTCTTTGCTACTTTTGATACATGTGCAAGTACAATGTGATTTGGCCATCACAAGGAATACATGTGTTAATGTATACTTACTAAACTGTCTTAACTTGTTTTTGAAATATAAAATTGTTTAGACTTGTTTAGTGTGTGTGTGTGTGTGTTTTAGATCTATGTACTTGACATTTTTCTTGTTGAGAGATGATTTTGAGAGCTTAAAATGTTGCTTGAATCTTTGGTTGTATAGCATGCGTGATTGCATTCATATCTATGTTTTTCTCTTCTTGAAAAATTATTTTTAAGCAATCTCGATAGCTTTTCGATTCCTCTCTATCTTTTTGATTCCTCTCGACAGCTAGGCTATCTATCGAGACCCTTCAGTTGCTTTTTATTGCATTCTTGACAGCTTCTTGATAGCTACTTCGATCCATCAAGAAACTTTCTGGATGCTCGATAGCTACCACGATCCATCAAGATCCTTTAGCTGTGGACACCTCTCGATAGATTCTGGATAGCTCTTCGACAGATAAAACAAGCGTTTTTAATTCTCGATACCTTTTAATCCATCGAGAAACTGAGATTTCCTATAAATAGGATCCACGCGATTTCTGTCCCATTTCTCCCTGATCTCTCTCGACAGAAAAGTATCTCTCCTTTTCCCAAACACCCAAAACTCAATATTTTCATCTTCCTCACTTCATTTTCGGTCTCATGATCCGTGTTCTTCACCTAGTATAATGCTTTCTCCCTCTTTATCATGCATTTCATGGTTTTTTATTTCAATGATTTAAAATCATCATGCATTGCATTTCATGAACATGTTAACTATATTTTCATGCATTATAGATGTGTGCTATATATGTTGAATTGTTGTGTGCTGCTAAGTTTGGATTGGGCTAAGCCCATGATAGTTTTTTTTTTTTGCATGTCACATATTCATGCATTTTCATGCATACATACCTTCATTTCTTTATATTCCTATATATTGATGTGTTTGGTGCTTTTCTGCATGTCTCTCTTTCTCCCTCTCTCTCTCTTTCTTTCGGTTAGTTGCATCATGGCACCTAAACGAAAATCCACTCCGTTCCTAAACCCTCTTTGTTCTGGGGCATCTTCTTTTTCTGACCCTACTCCTTCTTCTATTCAGCTCCGTGATGAGAAGGCCCGTAAGGACTTCTTGGAGAACTTTTCTAGACGAGGCATTCATTTCGAATGCCAAATCATCCTATTGGACTTTTTCGATACTGACCTTCCCACTGTCATCTATAGTAGGGGTTGGAAGTCACTATGTGGTGTCCCGGTCACGTGACCTTCTGTGATCATACATGAGTTTTACTCCAACATGAACGGATTTGATTACTCTATTCCCCAGTTTGTCACTCGCATTCGGGGTATACGCATTGTAGTTACTTCGGATCTTATATCCGAGGTACTACACATTCCTAGGGTAGCGCATCCTGAATACCCTAGTTGCAATCGTCTGAGGACTGTGTCCAAAGATGAACTTTCGTCTCTCTTTTGTGAGACACCTTCTTTTTGGTGTGACCGTCAAAACGCCCCTTGCTCGGGCTTTGCAAAAGGTCCGAGATTCCTTAACATGGTGATGACATTTATTCTTCATCCCTTGTCTCACTATAACACTATCATAGAGCCTCATGCTCAGTTTTTGTTGTCCCTCTTAGAGGACATTTCCATTGACTTCCCTTCTCACTTCATCCTATACCTTATAGATGTTTATAGGGATACAGCGACTCGTGATAAGCTCATTTTTCCTTCGGCTATCACGAGGATCATTCACCATTTTTCTGTCCCTTGTCCTGTGTCTAATCACTTCTCCGTTATGGGTGCCATTAACGCTACTACTGTTAGACAGAGTGAGGCTCAACTGCGCCCAAGGCGGACACAGACCAAGACGGTAGCTCCTCTTGCTTCTTTAGCTCCTTCCTCGACGGGTGGAGTGACACTTGAGGCCATCATGGCACAGCTTATGCACATGGATGTTCGACTTGACACTCTTAGTGATGAGTTATGTCAGGTGAACACTCGTGCTGGTTGTATCGCATGACGACAGGCTGTCATGGGTGGTTTCACTGTTGCTTCTTCTCCATCTCCATCAGCTTCTGAGGATGAGAGTGATGATGGCTCCAGTAGTGACGGTGCTAATGAGGACGATGGTGCTAGCTCGCTTAGTGATGATGAGATGTCTACTTGATGTACTTACCCTTTGTCACTCGTGACAAAAAAGGGGAGTAGTTTTGATATGAGAGTAGTCATACACATAGGGGGAGGGTTAGCATAGGAGATTTTGTGATAGGGGGAGTGTTTATGAGGGATGTTGTGAGAATTTTTATATCTTTTCTTTTCATTTTATTTTAGATACATTATCTCTTGTACTTTGGTCTTGTGACCATTTAGTGATAGCAAACCTTGTACTTATCTTTGATATATACATATATATATATATATATATATATATATATATTTGATGATGTTGTTATCACATTTCACCTATCTCTCCATATGTTGTTTCTTTTCACTGTATATATACATGTTTCTTATTTAATGTATGCGATCTTATACTTCTGTTTTATACTAAGATGCCTTGATGAGTTTTATTTAAAGTGTTTCAGAAATATAGGTTGTCAAAGTCTTCTTGCAAATTTTTTCAAGAGTTTGTGTTAGGATAGATTTTATTGTAATTCAACAAGTGAGTATGAGTTGAGTGATTTATGACTTCTCTCATATGTTCATTTGTTTGTTGTGGTTTTGTTGCAGATTGCCAAATGGGAAGATTCTTAAGACATATGTGAACCATGTTAGGAACATATGTCAATATTTTATGTAATTGGCTAATCCTTTGACAAAATGCACTTTACTTGTAATTGGGTAGATCTAGGATGTGTTTAATACTTCAAGAAACATGGTTTCAAGTTCAAGTGTTAAAGCCATTCAAGTCTATCCAAGAAACAAGTGAAGATGTGCTAGATTTTAAATCTCAATAGCTAGCTCGATAGCTAATATCTATTGAGGTTTAAAAGCTACTGAAGCCCAATGCTCGACAGTTAGCTTGATAGATAAGCTATCTATCGAGGTTTATGAAAAACAGATTTTTAGCTCTGATTTTAATCCAATCCATGTGTATATGTTTGAGCTTTCTTTTCTCACAACCTTGAACATATATACGGATTATTTTAAGGGCCGTCAAAGGTTGCGCGAGTGTGAAGCAAAGTTGTGTTCATGCAAATTGTAACCAGAGATAGAATTTGTCTTAGTTCATCTTTCTCTTGAAGAAGCTGCTATGTTTGTAAACTGTAGGGTTTTGTAACCAAGAAGTATCGTGATCTTCATCGTGTGATAAACTGAAGAACTTTGCAGCCAACATCTTTCTTAAGTTGGTGAGTAACCCGCGCACTGGGATCCGCGCATCGAATTGGTTAGTCATGTATTGGGAGCTGTGCATTGAAAAGGAGAGATTGTCACTGCAGAACAAGTCCAATTGGGTATTGGGGTAAGGGTTCAATTGTAGGTTAGCATAAGGTACTGGGATTCCTTTACTTGTAACCGCTTCTTTCGATAATAGTGGATTCTCAGGAGTGGTGACCTTAAAATCACTCGGTTGGTTTTTTGCCGTCTAGGTTTTCCCTATTTGTAAACAAATCACTGTGTCAATTTAATTTCCGCTGCATATTTACTCAGTTGGCGATTTCTTTGTGCTACCACGCATTTTGCTCGTTAATTGAATTATTTAATTAACTTGGCTAAATCAATTGATTAATTTATCATAAGGGGTCAATACATTCTTGGCCTATCAAAAGGCGTTTCCCCTACACACCTACAATTTGCTTGACCAAAGACAAGTTTAGTACCAAGTACCTTGTTCCCTTTGCCTATAACATGCATGTGTGTTATTTCATAGAAACAAAAAAAAATTCACAAATTTAGGAGTGAGTATGTCTCAACATGTACCGGTAATGTAGCACCATGCACACTAATAGGGGTCTTTTCGGCATGAGTGTTTTCTTCTAAGGATGAAGGACCCTCGCCTGACGGCTTGTTAGGACAGGTCCTACCCCTCCTCCACGAGACTCGTTGGCCTCATGGAGATCCATTAGCTTCATGGGATTCATCGGGTACTTAGCAAATGATCATAATGAGTGGCGAGCATTTAAGAGCGAATAAATGGATAAGACGCATAACGCGACCAGAGAATAACACCTAGGTCGACGGATGAGTTTGCGTGAACCCGACCACTGGATGTGTTGGGCCCCACAGGCCTTTGCGTATTCTCCACGTATAAGCCCCTACATGGAAATAACTTATGCTCCACGCCCTAGGACCCTATTCCACGTTTGTGCCTTCCCAACATGGTAAGTAAGGCCCTAAGATCTTGGAGCATCAACTTCGTATCCTCCACACAAGGAGAATCCCTACATTCATGGGTTCTTAGTTAACCCTTCACTGATATAAAAGCACCAAGCCTCCTCATACCTAAGATATGCAGAAAATCTCTAGCTCTCACACTATTAAGTTCTTGGTGATTATTTCACCAACTTAACCTTTTAAGGGTTTTTGGCCGGTGCCCCACCAATGCTCTCTGTTGGTTCATTATTCTCTTGTTCTTTAGGTACCCTAATTGGTACATGTGTGAACAATTAGCTCACTGACGATTTTTGTGCATCATTAGTTGGCATCGTCTGTGGGAATGAGTGATTAGCCATATCATCGCTTCTAAGACAAAGAGTTGCGGAGTTGTATGGTCCAGATGCGATCGATGACCACCATCAACTAGGAAACAGAGAACCCTTCCAACGCCTTGGAAAGACAAGTGCAAACCCTAGTCGTAATAGTTGAACAACTCACCTAGCGTAACCAAAAGTTGGAGCAGCAGTTGAATCAAAGGAATGAACAACGTCCCAACAACCAACATGATGAACGGGATAATGAAGAGCAGAACGACAGTCACCTCGTGACAAGAGATCGATGGGAAAAGGGCGGATCAGGAAGAAAGCAATGTCCTCAACAGGCGGGATCGATAAGAAGACATTGACCAACCGTTTGAATTGGAGAATAGCAGTATACGTATAGCACAAGACCTGCAAATGATGAAAGAGAAGATGGACATGATGATGAACGCTATGAGGGGACGGGTATCCACCAGCCTGGATGAACTAGTTGTAGACTCCTCATTTTGTATCCGATTAATAAACTTTAGTACCTGGTCCCAATGATGAGCTTGAAATGTCTACAAATGGTAATTGAAGTTAATTTGATAGTTTGGAAGTAATCACAACTCAAAAGTGCTCAAATTGCTTTGAAAACAATGCTAAAAAGTGATGTTTTCTCACTTTTTTTATCATAACTTTTTATCCACAAAGTATATTTGAGTAGAGTTTATTTCATTAGAAAGTAGACATCCTGGGCTTCAATTTTACCATAAATATTACCTAATTTGGATTTATATTGAGTGATTTATGACCATTTGAATATGGGCTATTAGAGCTATCAAAATTAGAGTTTCTGGAGACATTTGCGTGTGTGGGGAGCATGCATGCGTGCATAGCCCCAAACTTGTGTATGCAGGCTGAGTTCCAGAGGCCTAGAACATCATTTTTTAGGGCCAAAGCCTCCCTCTTAGATAGGGCCCGGCCCTTAGACCCTTTAGAATGTCCAAAACCCTTTAAATGAGCCCGAAAATCCTAGTTTAAACATATAAATACAACCTTATGCCTCCAAACTCAAACCCTAGCAAGAGAGAGTTGATTTTTCACCTAAAATCTTCCAAAATTCTTTTCTAACTTTGAACTTTCTGCACACACATCATTGAGAACGTTTTTGGCTCTTCAAAACCACTCTCTATTACTCATTAGGGCAGAAACTATTTTCTAATCTTTTTTTCAAAACCTTTTTCAAACAATCTTTTCAAGAACATCTTTTTATTTTGAGTTGTGATTACCTATGAACTATTGAATACTTTGATTCTCTTGATTATCATTCAATCTTGTTGTGTAGGCACTGAGGGGCCGTTTAAAATATTAGCCAAGTTGTGTTCCATAAGTAAGGTGAATCTCTCCATGACTCTTCCTTAATTTAAGGTTTTATAACTTGTGTTCTTTTTGTCTTAATTTGAATTATATTTTATGAATGCTTAGAAATATGTTTGCTTTGATTAATTTTGTTTTGTTGTGTCTTATCATGTTTTGATTGGAGAGTTGAATGACTGGATATATTGATGATCATGTCTTGAGGTGTTAAGTGTTGTTATTATTTGCTGTCAGATCCAATGCATGTTTAGGAATAGATTTTTTATTTTTTATTTTTATTTATTTATTTTTTTTGTTTATCTTTGATATCTTTGTTATTAGTTTAGATTGTTTAGTTTTGTATTAGAAGCATGTTAGTTTTTGTTTGGTTGTTGTTTTTTTGTTGTTTTAAAACTGAGTTTCTGGGCGTGTATGTGTACGTATACTCGTACCCAAAAACGCAGATTTAGGGTTTTTACTATTTTGTTTGTTTTAATTAGTTTTAATCACATGTTTAGGTCTTGTTAGGTCTAGTTTTCACATGTTCAGGTCTAGGGTTAGTAGAATAACATGTTTCATTTGCATTGATTGTTGAACTAATAATTAGGGTTTGTATCTTGGTTGAATTACATGAGCATACATATGCACATGAACATGCATTGATGCATAGGTGTTATGGTGCTATGAGATAAGTGAGGTAAGTCATGCATAATTGCAAGAACATGTTGAGATTTCTTGATTGACTAATATGATGAATATACTTGATGATTAATGCCTTGTTGATATTTTTGTTTTGTGACGTGCTTGCTACCCCTAGATATATATTGCTAGATGAATGGTAGGGTGTTATGCTATGGATGAGTTTGGGACATATATCATGTTTGGATGTTAGATACATGTTAGTGTGTGTGAGTTTAAAATAACATATTAGAGGACCCTTTGATGGGATTAGGATTTGGAACACAATGAGTGGAGGCCAACCTATATGTCAGGTGGGGTTAGGTGCCTAACACCTTCCCATCTTCATACCTAAACTCCGAACCCATACTCTGGTAGTAAGATCAGTCCTTCCACATAAGGGCGCTATATTCATAGTTCCAAAACCATAAAACTAGGTGGCGACTCCTTGTGTTTTCTTCTCCCTGGTCCACTCGGTCAAGGCATACTCCTTGTTGCACCCACACTAGTCCAGCGGATTGAATCACCCTTCACGGCGCAAGTCACTTCCTTCCCCCTCCCAACCAAGTTCCGAATGCCGCAGGTAGAAGCATACGAAGGATCGAAAGACCCACTTGACCATCTAGAAACATTCAAAACCCTATTGCATATGCAAGGGGTTCTGGACGAAATTATGTGCAAGGCATTCCCCACCACACTCAATGGACCCGCAAGAGTGTGGTATTGCAAGTTGACTCCCAACACCGTCTCCACCTTTAAGGAACTAAGTGGGCACTTTGTCACCCACTTCATTGGTGGGCAAAGGTACAAGAGGACATCGGCAAGCTTGCTGAATATCAAGCAATGGAAAGATGAAAGATTGAGGTCTTATGTGACTCGATTCAACAAGGAGGCCCTACTAATTGATGAAGCCTATGACAAGGTTCTAGGTATAGCTTTTACCAACAGACTCCAATCTAGGGAGTTTCTCTTCTCCATCTACAAGAATGACCCAAATATGATGGCTGGCATGCTATACAAGGCCACAAAGTATTTGAATGCGAAGGATGCCATGACAGCCCAAGGGGGTAGACCCAAAAAAAGAGAAAGGTAGGGGGACCCCTACCAAGACAAAGGAAGAAAGTCTGCTTGGTTGAACGAACGAAGGGGCAAAAGAAGGTCCAAACCTTCGCCTAGCAGGATGGCCAATTTCACCCAGCTGAGTACAATGGTTGATCAAGTCTTCATGCAAACCAGGAATGACCTAACACTGGCATGGCTAGAAAAATTAAAGGGCGACTTGAATAAGAGGCCAAGGAACAAGTATTGCCGCTTCCATTGGGACCATAGGTATGACATTTCTGAATGCTATGACTTGAACCAATAGATAGAAGCCCTTATCAAGCAATGGAAATTGCAAAGATTTGTAGGGAGAGAGGGAGACGATAATCTACCAAGGGATCTAGAACCTAACTGATGGGTCGAAGAGCGACCAAGAGCTCTCCTTGGAGAGATACGAGTAATCGTGGGAGAAAGCACCATGGCTAGTTCTTCCAAGAAAGCAAGAAAGACCTACTTACAAATAGTGCAAAGTGTGCAGATCCCTGGGCATTTTCCTAAGTTGGCAAGAATCGACGAACCAACCATCAGCTTTACAGAAGATGATGCCTGACGACTTCACCACCCTTATGACAATGCCTTAGTCATCAGTTTGTCAATAGCTAACTTCAATACTCGATGGGTCCTAGTAGACAATGGGAGCTCAGTTGCCATCCTCTATTACCCAGCCTTCTAGTAGATGAGGATTGACAAGGAATGACTTTTGCCGTCGGACACTCCACTCGTGGAGTTTAGAGGCACTAAAGTTTTCCCTATTAGGACCATTACCCTACTAGTAACCATTGGCACTTATCCTCAGCAACTCACTAGGTAGATCACCTTCTTGGTTGTCGACTACTCTTCTACCTATAATGCCATTATCGAGAGACCTACACTCAACACGTGGAGAACAGCCACCTCTACGTACCACTTGCTTGTGAAATTCCCGACAGAGTACGGGATAGGAAAAGTGCATGGAGACCAAATGGTAGCTCGCGAATGCTACATAGCTATGTTGGAAATGGATGATCATTTGTAGGCGTTAAACATCAAAGAACAACGAGTCACTGAGGAGCCAATGGAGGCATTGGGAGAAATCTCCCTAGATGAAAACAACCTAGCCTAAATCACCCATATCGGTAAATAGGCCAGCCCTTTAATTTGCAAGGAGCTCACCATATTCCTAAAGAATAATTAAGACGTCTTTGCTTGGAGCCCCGAGGACATGCCAAGGATTAATCCGAGTGTCATGGTCCATCAGCTCAACATCTCCCCATCCTTCCTTCCCATCCAACAAAAATAGAAGGTCTTTACCCAAGAGAGAGACAAAGCCATAGCTGAAGAAGTTCACAAGTTGCTAGAAGCAGATTTCATTAGAAAGGAATACTATCCTAAGTGATTGGCCAATGTAGTAATGGTAAAAAAGGAAAACGGAAAATGAAGGATATGCGTCGACTTCACCGACCTAAACAAAGCTTGCCCAAAGGACAGTTACCCACTCCCACAGATTGACCTTCTCGTGAACTCAACGGTTGGACACCAACTATTGAGCTTCATGGATGCTTTATCTGGCTACAACTAGATTAGGTTGGATGAACTCGATTAAGAGAAGACTTCGTTTGTTAGGAGCCAAGGACTTTATGGCTACAAAGTCATGCCATTTAGGCTGAAGAATGTGAGAGCGACATATTAGAGGCTTGTGAACAGGATGTTTGCCCCATAGATCGGGTGAAATGTGGAAGTATACGTAGATGACATGTTGATGAAAAGTAAGAGCGAAGATCACCACCTAGGTGACCTTCAGGAGACATTCGAGATCCTTTGTCTTTACGACATGAAGCTTAACCCCAACAAGTGTGTGTTCGGGGTATTGTCTAGAAAATTTCTTGGCTTCATGGTGTCCTAAAGGGGCGCTGAGGCCAACCACAGAAATATTCAGGCCAAATTGGAGATGACACCCTCGAAGAACATCAAGGAAGTGCAAAGTTTAAATGGGAGGGTTGCTACCCTAAACCGGTTTGTCTTTAGAGCGATGGATAATTGTTTATTGTTCTTCGAAAAGTTGAAGAAAGCCTTTGAATGGATCGATGAATGTTAGAAGGCTTTCGAAGAACTGAAGGCACACTTAGCATCTCCGCTGCTGCTCAGTCCATCCCAACCTAATGAAGAGCTCTCCCTTTACTCGGCTATATCTCCTACGGCTGTTAGCTCGACTCTTATTGGAGAGGAGGACCAATTGTAGTTACCTGTTTACTACATTAGTCGAGCATTCAAAGGAGCAAATGAAAGGTATCCCTCCATGGAGAAGCTGGCCTTTTGCACTAATCACTGTTGCCCGCAAACTTAGTCCAAACTTTCAAGCGCACATGATAGTGGTCCAGACGGACAAACCTTTAAGGAAGATAATGAATAATCCAGAGGTAGCTAGACAATTGGTTCTATGGGCTATTGAACTAAGTGAGTTTGACGTAGAGTACCAGCCAAGTTTCGTGATCAAAGCCCAGGCATTGGCCAACTTCATTGCAAAGTTCACAACAAAGGACAAAGGCTGGGGGGCAGTACCAGGGGTAGTTTGGACAGACGGATTGTCTAATCGACATGTTGGCGGGGTCGAAGTAGTCCTGCAATCTCCACAAGGGGACAAGATAAAGTGTGCGGTTCACCTCCAATTCCCGACAACCAACAATGAAGCCGAGTATGAAGCTTTATTGATAAGCCTTGACTTGGCTAGAGCAGTAAGGGCTTCGTTAGTAGTCATCCATAGTGATTCACAAGTCATCGTTGAACATGTTAATGGGGATTACAAGACCAAAGGGGAATAGATGAAAAAGTACCTCAGTCTTGTTAAAAGACAGATGGATCAGAAATTCAGAACAAAATTCGTACAAATCCTAAGGGAAAAGAACGAGCAGGCGGATCGCCTAGCCAAAGCAATGTCCGCAGAACACATGATCGTCGGCAGTCAGATACTATCCTTCATAGAGCACTCCCCCGCTATTAAAGAAACAGAAGTGTAGGTAATACCTAACGGAGCTGACTAGATTGCTCTAATTGTCTCTTACCTAAAAACTGGAATGCTACTGGACGACCACAATGCTTCCCTAAAAATGAAGGTATGGGTATCGTGCTTTATGCTGATAGGAGACGTGCTTTACAAAAGAGGTTTCTCACGCTTGTGCCTAAGATGTTTAGTTCTTAACAAGGTGGATTGTGTCATGAGAGAAGTCCATGAGGGGGTACAAAGAAACCACGCAGGGGCTTGATCATTAGTTCACAAACTTATATGAGCAGGCTACTATTGGCCTACAATGTAGAAGGATGCCCAGTCCTACATAAAGGTGTGTGACAAGTGTCAATGTTTCAGTAACATTATCAGATAACCATCAGAACAACTCACTCTGATGAGCGCCCCATGGCCCCTCACCCAATGGGGACTCGACATCATGGGACCTTTCCCTACTGCAATACGGCAACTCAAATTCCTCGTCATAGGAATTGACTACTTCACCAAGTGGGTGGAAGCAGAGGCACTAGCCACCATCATAGAAAAGAATGTTCAAAACTTTTTCTGGAGAGGCATATTTTGCCAGTTCAGAATCCCTAAGGTCTTTGTCTCTGAGAATGGGTAAAAGTTCGACAACGATACATTCAAAGACTAGGGATTAAGAGCCACTATTCACCCGCTCACCCATAGGCCAATGGACAAGTTGAGGTTACAAATTGATCCTTGCTCAAGATAATCAAGACTCGACTTGAGGGGATAAAGGGAATATGGCCAGATGAACTACCAAATATCTTATGGGCATATAGAACAATAGCGTGAATGCCAACAGGGGAAACGCCCTTCTGCCTTACATTCGGAAGTGAGGCCATTATTCTAGTAGAAGTAGGGTGAGCAAGTTATAGGATAGCTCATTGCAATGAAGAGAGGAACAAAGAAGGGATGCATTTACATTTAAACATGCTGGATGAAGTCAGGGAGATGGTTGAACAGCAGTTGGCTCGCTACCAAGACTTGATGACCATGCACTACAATACAAAGGTTAAACCCAGATGCTTCAACATAAGAGACCTCGTCCTAAGGAAGGTGACAACAACCACCAAAGATCTTGCACAAGGTAAGCTAGGCCCCAATTGGGAAGGACCTTACAAGGTCATTAAGTGCTATAGAAGGGGCACCTACCACCTGGAAACACTTGACGGGCAAAGGCTACACCACCCCTAGAATGCTGAACACCTAAAAAGACATTACCAGTAGTGCAACAACTACAAACTATGTTATTGCATTTCTTTTTCATAAAAAACCATTGGAATTCTTGTTTTTCTTTATTTTGTTGAGGTTATTTTTAATAAAGGAACTATTCTCAAGAAATTGTGTCTACAACAAAGAGTTTGATAAAAATGATAGTCCTACCTACAGGGTGGATAGACGACTATGGTCACCGACGGGTGTCTAGTCATACAGAAAAATAATAAGTCCTACCTATGGGATGGACTGATGACTGAAGACACCGATGGGTGCCTGGTCATCTAGGAAAATAATAAGTCCTGACGACTATGGTCACCGACAGGTGCCAAGTCATTAAGAAAAATAATAAGTCCTACCTATGAGATGAACCAATGACCGAAGACATCGATGGGTGCTCAGTCATTTAGAAAAATAATAAGTCCTACCTATGGGGTGGACTAACGACCGAAGACGTCGATGGGTGCTTGGTCGTTTAGGAAAATGATAAGTCACATCCATGGGGTGGACCGACGACTAAGGTCACTGATGGCTGCCTAATCAAAGTGATCAGTCCTAATTACAGATTGGAAAACAACTGAAGATACCGACAGGTGTCTAATCACGTAAAATTTCTGACATCTCCCACAAGTTAATCAATGAAGCAAGTCGACGGATGGGACGCACCGAAGTTGATAAATAAACATCTGATAGAAACGACGGAAAAAGTTCAAAAAGGCAACACTAAGTGAACTAGATGAAAGCGATGAATAAAACACATGCAAGAATAATATGGAGAAAACACAAATATATAATTAAAGGCTTCACCAAACCCAACGAAGCCATAAAATGTCACTTATGCCTAAAAACAAGGCACCCAAATTTTTTTCAAATTAACTTTAATACAAAATGGATAATGAAAATTAACTCTAACAAAGCTAAACAAAGCTAGAGGAGCGTCAAACACAAGTGGACCAACAACAGTCGTCTTCCCGTTGACCTCTTCATTCATTGAGCTTGCCTTTTCTGCCTTTACTTGTCTGTCAGCTCCATCATCATCGACCTCCACAATCACGTCGCCCCCACAAGCAGTCATCGGGACTGTGGTGTCGATCTGGATTTCAGAGAAGTCTAAAGCAGGAAAGGAGGCGACGGGTAGCTTACAAAAATCCTCAAAGCCTTCACCGTATTGGTCACCTAACTCATTAAAGTAGGGTTGAAAATATTTGTACTCTGCCACGGCGTCATCTTTGGCCTTGTCGACTTGTTCACGAAGGGAAGCCAACTTTGTCGTCAAGTTAGTGTTAGCCTTTTTTAACTCCTCCACCCGACAGGCGCTCCCTTCTAGCTAGGTCTTCTGGTCATTCACTTCACCATTAAGCAGAAGAAGGGCGTCCTTGAATTTCTTCAAGTCCTCGCTATCAGCGGCCATGTGGGTACGTAAACGCCTGACCAACACCTCTTAAGCTACGTAGCTGATCTGCGGAGCTTACATCTTCACCAAGGCTTGAAAAAGGCAACGGACAATTTGACTTAAGATAGATTTAAGACAAATGAGGTAAACTACTGGAAGAGAAAGAGGACCTTACCCTCGTCAGGTCAAAGAGACCAGAATCCCCCAATGATTTTGTCTCATGCTCGAAGCACTCGTCAAGGTTTGCATCCTTGATAATGGATTGGGCTATCCCTACAACATACCGCTTGTCCCTCACAAGCAAAGCGACGGGTGTGGGGGTGACGGGTCGTTGAGAAGTCATGAGCCCTTACCTACACCATGATGAAAAGGCTTAGAGCACTTCTAAGAAGGCCCTTCTTACTCTAGACAGACAGGAGGATCAGGCATCTTCTTGGATGGGCGATCATCATTGCCCTAACCTTTTCTCTTCAAGCCCACCTTCACTGAAGGGGACGATGATTCCCTCATTTTGGCACGAGCAGCAGTGGCCTTCTTCACCTCTAGAGACCACCTCTTCCTAAGATCCATCTCTAAAAACAAAAACCAAAACAACACACAGGTAATGTTGTCAACGAATCAAGTAAATAGATGAACAAAGCAAGAATGGAAATGAGACTTACGCCGAGACTAAGCATCCAACCGTCTGGCTTCGTCCGTCGATATGGGTCTACCACAGAAAGCGTGTAGACTGTCGAGTGTGACCAACTTTTTCCAACTTCTATTCGCAAGAGGGATTGAGAGAATGCAATTGATAAATTCCTCCTGCTCCTCACTGATCATTGGATGCACCAGAACTGAGAAAAGATAAAGAGTGGCATGTGTCAAGGCTAGATAAGAGTAAAGGTCGACAGACAAGACACTAACTAAGGAACGACGACTCACCAGACTTATCTAAAACCCCGAAAGTATTATCAAGCCAATTGGCCGTGCTATCCCATTCGTCGGATCTACATACCCAATTTGAACCTAGTACGAAGAAGTACCTGTCTTTCTAATCACGGTTGGAATCAGGCATATTAGACACTAACCTAAGCGACATTTTATGGCATACAAAGTTAAAGAAACCCTTGGATGTCGCGATCTATTGGGGCTTGTAATAGTAGAAGAATTCATCGAAGGTAGGACGATGACAATCCCCACTCATTTGGCCCCACAACTCTACAGCCCTAAGGAAAATCCTCCATGCGTTTAGGGCGATCTGACAGACGGACACATCTAGGTAATTAGTAATCTGACAGTGTAGCTTGGTGAGGAGCAACCTCAGCTCGGATATAAATAAGGCTTCATAAAAGCCAACGTCTGTTGTTTTCTCAGAGTAGCACTTCTCATTTTTTCTCGCTATTCATATGGGAACGTCGTCGGGTATTTGGAAGTGAGGACGAGGCCTACTAAAGATGTCCTTCGTCATTTTACGAATAAAGTCATTCACTGACCAAATAGGCGGAAGGATGAATGACCTGAAATCCTTGCCCGACGAACTAGAGGGTTTCCTCTCTTCCTCATCTACCACTTCATTCTCCTCTTCCTTTTCCCCTTCCCCTTCTCCTTCTCCTTCTCTTTCCCTTTCCTTAGAAGAACATCCTGACAATTCCCTTTTTGGGGAGTCAGCCAGATCCTTCTCCATTGGTTAATGTCCCGATGGTAGACTTCGACGTCGCCCGCAACTAGATGGACTGACGATGAATTTTCACTCATCACTTCTCTATCACCTGGCATCCTCTCAACTACAAAGCGACAGATGAATACTATGTATCTACACACACGAGGATTGACCATGGGGGTGCAAAAAGGGAATAAAAGGAAAAAGGTATGAAGGAAAATGAAAAAACTAGGCATAGAAGACTTACTTTGAAAACCTACAGTTGAAAGACTGTATCGACGAATTATCCCTGAAAGCGATGATCCAATGAAAACTGACGACGGATGAAGAAGCCCAGAGCACGCGAACAAGTAAAACAAAAGAATAGAAAGGCTAATGAAGGAATTGGGCTATTTATAGGGTGAAAAGGCGTGAGGAACGAAGTGACGTGACTGTTTGAAACGACCAATCTAAAAGCACCATGTGTCACCTGCATAGGTGAAAGGCATTCATGCCCTCATTTAATGGCCCAAACCTCAAGGCAAGATAGTTAAATGCCCTTATTAATAATCTAGACGACGAGGTAGTTAATGACTTAGAAGATCCTGATATACTCTGCGATTCGTTAGTCGTCCTGACGAACAATAGAGTAAGGGGTAGCTGACAAGGGTATTTTTGGCATGAGTGTTTTCTTCTAAGGACGAAGGACCCTTGCTTGATGGCTCATCAAGACAGGTCCTAGCCCTCCTCCACAAGACCTATCAGCCTCATGGGTGGCGAGCACTTAAGAGCCGATGGATGGATAAGATGCACAGCGTGACTATAGAATAACACCTAGGCCGACAGATGAGTTTGCCTGAACCTAACGATTGGATGTGTTGGGCCCTACAGGCCTTTGCGTATTCTCCATGGATAAGCCCCTACATGGAAATAACTTGTGCTCCACGCCATAGGACTCTATTCCATGTTTGTGACTTCCCAACATGGGTTGTAAGGCCCTGAGATTTTAGAGCATTAACTCTATATCCTACACACAAGGAAAATCCCTACATTCATGGGTTCTTAGTTAGCCCTCCACCACTATAAAAGCACCAACCTTCCCATACCTAAGGTACACAAAAAATCCCTAACTCCCACACTATTGAGTTCTTGGTGATTATTTCATTGAATAAACCTTTGGATGATTTTAGGCCGACACTCTACCGATGCTCTTTATTGGTTCATTGTTCTCTTGTTCTTCAGGTACCCTAATTGGCGCGTGTGGACGATCAGCTCACTGACAATTTTTGTGCATCATCACACACAAAGCATGTTAAAGTAGAAACATATATTTTGTTTACATGTAACAATTACTACAAGAAATTGATTCTATTACAAAGCCTAAACAAATGTTACAAAATATTTTGTAGCGCTTTTCCAACCGCTGCAAGAGATGCGCAACAATTTTCCTATTGCATCACTTTTCAAAATTGCAAAGTTTACGGAATGTTGCAAAAAGTAACAAACTTGCATCAATTTTTGACAGACACTACAATAAAGTATGTATCGTTACATTTTTAAAGAAACACTTTTTTTTTTTAATTTTTAAAAAGCATATTTTCACTATATATGATTTTAAAAAAATAACATTTATTTTAATAACTTGATTGCAGATACTAGCTCATATTTAAATTGCAAATACAAAGTACTCCAAATATTAAAAAGTACACATGAAAAAAAAAATGTCACTTATTCAAATTATGTGATTACACCACTAAGTTTCATCAATACACCAATAAGTACAAACACCAACGTTGTGCAATTCAATAATTAAATGTAAGTTTTATTTAATTTATCAATAGTTTGTTACAAAATAATGATTTTTGTTACACGATGAATGATTGTTGCACCAAACTACAACTTATGATTAGGGATGGCAAAAACACCCTAACTCACGAGTACTCGACCCAACCCGACCCGCAAAACAATAGGATCGGGTTTGGGTTTTAAAAATCAAACCCGAAGTGAGTTCAGGTCGGGTGCGGGTTTTTGTGATACTCGCCCCAAAACCGAAACCCGAACCCGACCCGCATATACCATAATTACAAAAAAAACCAGGATATATATATATATATATATATATATATATATATATATATATTTATACCACTTATCTTAACCTAACTCTCACTCTCCTCTGCTCTCATTAGCGCCCCCCCCCCCCCCCCCCCCCCCCCTTCAGTCCCTTAGTCCCACATGTAGTCATGCACTCTCACTCACTCTCACCCTCACTCACTCTCATTTATTCCCTCATCCATACATCCTTGCACGACCATTCATCACACCCTCATTCTTGCATTACCTCCATTTGTCATTTTGCGCCCATAGTTCTCCACAGGTTCGACTCTACTTTTTTCTTTTTTTCTTTTTAAGATTCTGGAAATGTGTTTGCTTGGATTCTGATTGATGCTCTTCAATTTTATATTTTTTATAAAATTTTTAATTTTCCAATGATTGAAGCTCTGATTGATTGCTTTCATTTTTCCATGTTGTTTGGTTGCTGAGAAAATAATAAAGGATTTTTTTTTATATGATATTATTATGATATGTTGGTTTAGCTTGAATCTGATGATTTTTTCCTGTTTGGATATTATTATATATTTTTTTTTTTTGTTGAAAATATTTGATTTGAAATCAGATTAAGTAAACCAATCAAAATAGATGATTTAAGTAGCTTAGAGGCTTTGAATTAATTAAAGATTTTCTAGGTTTGTTATATTTTGTTGGAATTTTTGAATGCTTATGTGATATTAAAGAACATAGATCAATTTTGTTTATATGGTTTAAGGTTTATATATTTCGATGTATGCATTTTTTTTTTTAATTACTGAGTACTAACTTGTGGGGTAAAAATAAGAAACTAAGATTGGTGGTGGAATCCTAAATGACACTACACACAAAGTACACTATTCGAGTCTAGATTTTTCCAACTTTATACAGGGTAATCCTATGAAATGCCATATTCAAGACTATAGAAGTATTGATGTGTGCTTAGAATTGGTTATGGAGTGAAATCAAAGGTTAGCAATTGTATAATTTGTATTTATAAAATGAAACCAAAATTGTATTTTTATATTTGCTAGTTATAATTTGATAAAGTTTATTCCATTTTTTAATTAATTTTTGTTGTAGGTTCTTCAACTATGTTTGGAGATTGTACAATTCAAACAATTCTTGATAATGTGAAGCCTAATGAAGAGGAAGAAAGTTGTGTCACAGTTATGGAGGATTAGACTTGTAGGATTAATTTAGTAGCTTTTTAATTTCTTGGACTTGTTGGATTAACTTGTTGGTTTGTAATTATCCTAAACTTGTGGGATTTATTTTGTAACTTTTTGAACTTGTTGTAATAGTCTTAGATTTGGACTTGTGGGATCTATTTTGTAGCTTTTATTTATATGTATAACAAGTGATCTTAGCTATGATTTATTGATTTATGATTAAATGGTGATCTTAGCTAGGTGATTTATTTCCCCTTTAAAAAAAAAAAAAAAAAAAAAAAAAAAAAAAAAAAAAGCTAGGTGATTTATTGATTTATGATCTTAGTTATGATTTATTGATTTATGATTAACATGTGATTTATTGATTTATGATTAATAGGTTTGTAATGGTCCTATGATTTGGCATTTGGGCCATAGTATAGGGCTTGAATCTAGGCAAATGTAATTATTTTTTTTATTGGGCCATGGTATAGGCTTCAGTCCAACATAATTTTTTTATTGGGCCATGGTTTGGGCCTTGAAGTGGCATGGTTGGATGGGGCCCACAGGGTCCCAATGGGGCGGGTTCGGGGGTTTAAAAAAAACCCTTTTATTAAACGGGGTGGGTTAGGGTAATGGGTGCATGTTCGGGCATAAAGAAACCCCCCCTGAACCCAACCTGTTGCCATTTCTACTTATGATTTTTACCCACAACACAAATTGCAATAATAAAAATTAGTAACGTCATCTACAAAATTTATAATTCCTTCATCACAAAAACTCCATCATAAATCATGAAACATGTGAAAGAGTCCTACCTTTGGTATGTAAACTGAGATCCTACCATACAAAGTTGTTTCATAGTTGTTTCACCAATCACTTTTAGTCCTAAATCCCAATTACCACAAGGCCACTACTAGTTATTTACTTTAGATAACACGTAATTAAAAATATATTTTTTAAATTGAATCCCAATTTGCAAAGTCTGAAATGAAACTACAAAATAAAATCAATAAACTTAGATCCCCCATAAAAATACCTGCGAATAGAGCTTTAGGCTTATTTTAAAGTTGAGCTTGGCAATTACTTGCACTCCTTAAATCCTATAGCTCTTCTGCTCAGTTCTTTTAGCTTCCAACCCTGAAAAATTGCTCTTAACCTTGCCCTAAACAATATAGAAAATGTGGGATGTGGTTTTAGTGATAATGTGGTGGTGGGTTTTGGTATGTGTAATGGTGGATCGTAGTGGTGGGCTAGTTTGGTGTGGTGGTAGTGATGGATTGTTGGTGGTGGTGGATTGTGGCTACTGTGGTGTGGTGAGGAGAGAGAGAGAGAGACAAAGAGGAAGAGAGATAAAATAGAGTGAAATGAATAAAGAATTGAATAGTGTTAGGATTGATACGAAAAATAAAACTTGAGATGTTGAGTAAATTGTAAAACAATGTTGTAAATTCGATAAAGTAACTTTTGTGGTATTAAGATAGTTTTTGTTTTACAATCCCAAATTTGAATGTTCTTATATGATTTGATTACCATGAGTATTTATTACAATGCATGATTGGATTAGAGTTTGATTTTCAAGTTAATTCTAGCATGTCAATCTATATGTTTTTATGTCCATGTAATCACAATGAACCTATTCTTAATATTATATCTATATGTTGCTTGATTTAGCCATTTATAAGTAGTATACCCACTTCAATTTCTCTTGATTATTAATTAAATCATATGATGAGTGCTTGATTTTATGGATATAGCTTGATGATTACTTGAATTCATGCTTAAAATTCCATGTTCACATATTCTTGCATGGTTTACAAGTTTTTCCATGATCAGCCTACAATATGCTATACTCAATTCTGTGTCTACCTCATCGATTTTGTCCATGTAGTGTGTACTTGAATAACATGCCTATATTAACATGATGATGTACTTTCATTGAATCCATGCGTGTACTCGGAAAATCTGATGAATATATCTTAGTGTAAAGGATTTCTATGTGATGTTGATGGAATTATATTGCTAATGTTCACATAAAAAATTATAATTTACAAAAAGTTTCAATTGGAGCAATTCTTTTGATGTTTTTGAAACAATTCACATATCTTATCAAATTTTCATTTAGTTAATAATCTTTATGACTATGGTCACACTATATTCTCATTACTAAGTCCAAAATCAACTATAGGCTTGTGATATACCTTATAAATAAATTAAAACTAGTTTTTATGCCAATGTATAACACCCTTTAGTTGGCTCCAAAGCATAGTCAAATTGTTCAAATAATTTTCAAAAGTATATCCAGTATCACTTTGTCCATATCCAAAAATCATACATCATAAACTCATGGTTCAAACACATTTACACATGAAATTATATGCTTACCCACATGCTAGTTATAGAAACTGTATTTTGTACCCCTTACGACTCGGGCCCCATTCCTTAATGATGGTAAAATTCTAAAGCCCAAGTTTGGTTTAGGGCCCAATCAGATTCAAATTGACTTAAGGAAGGTTTTTAAGGAAAATATAACTCTTTTATGAGCTGAATAAAACTAATTTTGGAAAATAAAGGCCACAGAAACCCTAGGGCATGCGTACGCAGACACGTGTATGCGTACGCATGCTCAAGACCTTTGTACATAAGCATTATGCATGCATACGCATACATGGGCATGCGTATGCATGTTAGGGTTTCAAAAACTATGAAAGACAAGTTTTCTGCATTAAAGCTGAGTTCTGGAATGAATCCCACATTGTCTAGGAGCCATTCCAAACCCTCATTTTCTCAATATAAAAAGCCATATATGGTACCTTTTCAAAACACAGAGAAAATCCTGAGGGAAAACACAAGATTCACTAGAAATAGTGAATCAAAGAAGGAATTTTTCACAAACCATTTTCAAGTCAATATTTTCTAATTGGGGCCTTTTTTTGGCCTTTATCTTCGAGTTTTAAGATTACTAATCACTTTGTATTTGATTGTGAATAAATTGACTAAGGGGAACGGTCAAATTCAAGCTTGGAAAGCTTTGTATTTGAGGTATTGAGTTCTAACCTTTTCCTATTCTCTTTTATTTGTTTTATTTTTCCTTTCTTGTATTGTTTATATTTTATTATGTTTAGATAGCCTAGGGTCTAGTAGCTTTCTATTTTAAAGCATGTTAGGTTGTTAGATTTAGTTCTGTTCTGTGATCTGTGTTTCTATTTTCAAGCTAGGATTTTTTGGCGCGTGTTTGCGTGCGCATGCCTCATGCACCCTGCATGCGCACGCATACTCGAAGTATGTGTAAGCATACAGATGGGCTGCATACACAAGCCTATGTATGCGCACGCATACTTCTGCCCTGAAAACCGTAATTCAGTCTTGTTTGCTTTTTCTTTCGTTTTCTTTCACATGTTTAACCTTTGTTTAATCTCTTTTGTTCTATCCTTGAATTCCTATCTCTCAGTTTTGTATTTTTTAGTTTGTTTACCTCTTTGATGCTAGTTAGGGTTTTTGATTTGTTTATTTACATGGACATGCATATGATATGAACATGCATTGATGCATAGGTGCTGTGGTGGAGTGAGGTAAGTCATGCATTCATATGAACATGCATTTAGAATATATTGTTTTGATGATGAGTATGAGTATGTATGTTTAGATGATGTTTAGATGCAATCACATATTGTTTAATCTTACTATGCCTATATTTCTACCTTGATTTGATATATACATGTTGCTACCTTGGATGAAATATGAGATGAGATGCATGGTGAGATGTATGTTAGGGTTTCAATGCTATATGTGATGTGATGTTAGGGTGTGGGATAGGACAATATGCATGTTAGGGTTTTGGGATGATTGACGTCATGTTGTATGCTTAGATGTATGCTAGTGTCTGTGTGACTTTAAGATGCAATATTGAACATACCTTTAATGAGATTAAGACATAAGACACAATGAGTGGAAGCCGACCCACCGGTCAGGTAGCCTTGGGTGCCTAACACCTTCCCAAGCCGTACCTAAACTCCAAACCTATACTCTGGTAGTAAGCTCGGTCATTCCAAGTAAGGGCGCTATTTATAGTTCCTAGACCTAAACTAGGAGGTAACTCCTTTTCTTTTCTCTCAGCCAAGGCGTACCCCCTCCCCCCCCCCCCCCCCCAAAATTGCACCCACTGTGGCGACTCCATTAGGGATAAATAGTTTAATTCCAATGTGTCCTATTTCTTAATCTTAATAAAGGCTTGTTCAATTCTTGTTTGTACACACTTCACTTGGTTCTTTTGTCTCTTTTACTTTGGTTGGTGATAAGTGAGAAGATAAGTATGCTCCATTTGGGCCAAAGTCTTTCAAAGTTCACCCCACCAACTCACAATCTGTGCCATTTCCTATGATGAGCTTCGAGTACATTAACGGTTTGCCACCAATCCACAAAGGTCCACTTAGGCCCTCAGTTGGAATCATGGCCCACCTAGTTGTGAGTGGTCTACTGATTTGTCATTTTAGCTCTAGGGAGCCTACCACCACTTAGAGAGATCCTAAATCTTATCAATAAAAGGGTACCCATTTATATCTCTTATTTGTTCAACCATATATCTTGTATTCACCTAATTCTAAAGGACAAAATAAAAGATGTAAAAACTTGAGGATGACCTAAAAGTTATGGCATACCCTAAGATATTGGGATAAAAGAAAAGAAGATCTCACATATAAGAGGCTTATCCCAAAAATCCAAAGGCATATCTTAACTTGAAAGGTTCATAAGACTATATCCTAATTGCTATCATAAGGCCAAATCAAAAGGCTTCTTAAAAAGGAGAACCTTGGGCCTAAGGTAGCAAATATGCCATGGACTTAGCATCCAACATCCTACAATGCCAATATGCAATTCCCTAATCTTGGGCCTCCTTGTTTCATACCTAGGCCCAAAATGATGAGAAATTCATGGACTTTGAAAGGAAGGCTACAATATATCCTATCTAGAAGGCTATTTAAAAAAAAAAAAATGATGATAATGAATGGAAGAAAGAAGAGCCCAAAGGTGATGGATACTTTGTCAGCCCATATTTGAGACAAAGGGTCGAAAATCTCTAAGCACATTCTAATGAAAGCCCATGAGAGTAAGATAAGAGCTTGTTGTAAATAGACTAAAGCCTAATGAAATAAGGGGCAAGGTTCATGAGAGGAAATAGAGTGACTTTGTAATTAGGCTTTCATTAAAATGGACTTAAAGACTTTTCTAAAAACATCTGATGAAAAGAACCTTTTAATTGGGACATGGGCTTAATAAAATAGGACTTCTTTTCAGATACCATTGCACCGGCAAGATCAAGAAAGTACGTCCTTACTCCAAGAAAAGAATGAAAGACGTTTGGTCCAAATTGAGGAAACATATCAAGAAGAGGTATTCCAAGAAGGGACATTGCAAGGGGAAGCATCTCAAGAAGTAATGGCTGCTTCAATTGATGATGCAAATGCACAAAAGATATTTGAGGCAATAGAAGAACAAAGCGATGTTCTCAAGAAAATGGAGAGTCATCTCACCAAGCTAGAGGAGAGCAAGCTCAAGAAGTCTATACATGTGGATATACATGATGAAGATGAAGATTGGGATGAAAGGGATAAGGCCGAATATGAAAGTAATAAGCAATTTGAGAAGCTCATCGCAGACACCGTGGCTATGAAGGAGAAGATGGAAAAGATGTAACTGGCCTTTCGTAAGGCCCAAGGGATAGGATGATTGTCTCTACAATATAGGTCGCATAAGCTCTAAGACTCTCTTTGCATTGCCTCTAAAGTTCAAGATCTTTGATGTGGAAAAGTTTGATTGGACTGGAGACCCAAAGCAACATGTTAGGAGGTATCTAAGCATTTTTGAGATGAAAGGATTGGATGAGAAGGAAACTTTGCATGCATTTCCACTCTCACTTATGGGAGGTGCATCGAGGTGGTACTATAGCTTGGACCCAACTAAAACTAAAGTATGGAATGAGCTAGTGGAGTTGTTTATGGATCAATTCATCTTCAATACTATGATTGGTGTGACTTTAAGGGATTTGGAGATGACCAAGCAAGGAATAAGGGAGACATTTTCTGAAAATATGTCAAGATGGAAAAGGAAGGCATCTAGGATGGTTAATAGGCCAAATGAGAATGACCAAATCAACATGATTATCAAGAATTTGCTTCTGGCATATAATAGTAGGCTCCTATCCTCGCCTATTAGTTCTTTTGGGGAATAGTGTGATTATGGAACTAGAATCGAGAATACTATCAATAATGGACAATTGGAGAAATGTGAGAGAAAACCTCCAATCAAGAAGACATATGGGGGAGGAGTTGCCACTTCTAAAGCACCTAACCCCGTGAATGTAAGTGTCATCATACCTCAACAAACTTTAGCCTTCCCAAGCTTCACCGAGAAGGCCCACTAAGAATTTTCCAACCTAGGAATGATCCTTACCCAAGCATATGAGAACTTAACCTCTAAAGGATTCATTAAACATTTAAACCCCACACCTATGCCTAATCATGTGCCTCCTACTTGGAACCCCGATGAATATTGCCACTTCCATTAGAAACTTGGCCATAAGATCGACAATTGCTTCTGCCTCAAGCATGAAAAACAAAACCTCATAAACAATGGAACATTCCCAAATCCAAACATCATCACTAAGCCCAACAATAAGAAGAACCCTTTGCCTAATTATCATTGATCTCCTCCTCCATATCAAAATTGGGTGCAAATAGAATAAGTCGATTAGGATTGCTCAAAGTTGATAAAAATCGTGGAGGTTAACACGGTAGAAGTCCAAGGAATATGGGATGAAGAAGATGAGATTTTGAATAATGCGGTGGAGTCACTACTATGGGCGCAACTGGGAGTACGCCTTAGTCAAGTGAACCGGGGCGGAGAAAACACAAGGAGTCGCTACCTAGTTTTATGGTCTAGGAACCATGAATATAGTGCCCTTACATGGAAGGACTGATCTTATTACTAGAGTATAGGTTCGGAGTTTAGGTAAGATTTTGGGAAGGTGTTAGGCACTCAAAACCGCCCGACCTGTAGGTCGGCTTCCACTCATTGTGTCCTATGTCTTAATCCTATTAAAGGCACATTCAGAATTGCATCTTAACACACACACACACACACACTAGCACACATCAAAGGCATTTCATCCCAAACCTAGCATACATCTATCATGCTTATCACCATGTTACAAACCCTAGCATACATCTATCATGACAATCAACCAACTCTAGCATACATCTATCATCATGGTCAAGGTAGAGCATAAGCATGATAGCAAACAAGCATATATCATATCTAAAGTAAGAAACACATGAAGAACCAAACAAACATGTTATTGCAAACTTCATCCACATTCATCATCCAAGAAAAACCATATTCCAATCAATGCATGTTCATATGAATGCATGTCTTACCTCACTGTATCACAACACCTATGGCATTAATGCATGATCACATTAATGCATGCTCATGGTATTAAAGCAAGAAAAGAAAGGAAACCCTAATCTAGCACGTTAAAGCAAAAAAGCATACAAACAAAGAAACAAAGGCTCAAAATCATAAAATATGGGCAAAATAGAAGCATATCATGTGGAAGAAACAAAGAAACGGAAATAGAAAAAGTTTGAATTAGGGTTTCTAGGCACGAGTATGCGTGCACAGACATAGGCCGTACGTAGGTCAGTTGTATGCATACACATACTTCGAGCCTGCGTACGCGTGTAGAAGCATGCGCATATAGACACCTTAAACCCCAACCCAACAACACGAAAACACAGAAAACAGAGCAGAACTTAAATCTAGCAACCTAACATGCATAAAATCATAGAGCAAAGAAAGCCTAGGCTTAAACAAACATGTTATAATATAAAGAAACAAAGGAAACAAGGAAAATAGAAAGATTAAAATGAGAAAATGTAAAGAAATGAAAAAGAAAAGCTTAGAACTCAATATCTCAAACAAGAAGCTTTTCGAGCTTGATTTTGACTATTCCCTTCAATCAATTTATTCACAATCAAATATAAAAGTGATTAGTAATCTTAAACTTGAAAGATCAAGACTAAAAAATGTCCAAAATAAATAAAATTGACTTGAGATTTTTTTGTGAAAAACTTCCGCTTTGATTCATTATTTCTTAGTGAATCATAGGTTTTCCCTTAGGATTTTCTGTGTTTTGAAAAGGTGCCATGTATGGATTTATATAGTGAGAAAATAGAGGTTTAGAATGGCTCCCAGACGATGTGAATGCAGAAAACTTGCCTTTCATAGGTTTCTAAAACCTTAGTTGCGTGCGCAAGTCTGTGCCTGCGTACACATGCCGATGGTTTCCTTGGCCTTTTATTTTCCAAAAATAGATTTATTTGCTAAAAAAAAAGTTATTTTTTCATTTTAACACCTCTCAAGTCAATTTATAATCTGATTAGGGAATAGGAGCCCGAGTTGTAAGGGGTACAAAATGTGGTGTCTACACAGTGGCTGTGTAGGGGATACTCCCCAAATGAAGGGTTGAGTTGAAGAAAAGAGTCCTTAAGGACAATGTTGCAAACATTACTAGGAGTGGGAAACACTACAAGCCATCCTTTTTATAGAAGGACCACCCTGGTAAGAACATAAGAAGGGTCCAAACCCATGGGTTTCAAAGGTAAAGAAGAAAGAAGAAAAGGATAGGGTCTTAACCCAATTGAAGAAGACTCAAGCTCATGTGTCCATATGGGGCTTGCTAATGGCTTCTCACAAGCATCGCAGTGCTCTCTTGGACACCTTAAATAGGAAAAAGGTGCCCATGGAAACTACTCCATAAGAAGTGCTATCTCTCATAGGGGTTGAGGCTCCATCTTATCCTTCCCTCACCTTTTTCGATGAAGAACTCCTTCTCGAAAGGACCACTCGCACTAGTCCTTTGTAAATCACCATCGAGTGCATGGGTGCCAAGGTTCCAATGGTGCTTATTGATAATGGATCTGCACTAAATGTGTGCCTTTTTAGGACTGCTCTCATATTTGGGATAGATGTGGAGACAAGCATCCCTTCTACTTTAACTATTAGGGCATATGACAATACTTTGAGGAAGGTTATGGGAACTTTCAAAACTCCTTGCAAGATTGGTCTGTTGGAAATAGTTGTGGAATTTCATGTGATGGACGTCACTCCTAACTACAACCTTCTCTTAGGAAGAGCATGAAGTGATTGCAATGATGAAAAACATGGGGTACATGCTTGGTATGGGCCTTGGAAAGGAAGGAAGAGGCGTAGCTGAATTCCTTGACTTCAAAACTCAACTGACCAAAGAAGGTTTAGGATTCTTCAAAATCTGCGATAGAATAAAAAAGAACCTTGGTACCCTAAATGGGAATTTTGTGAAGGAAAGAGGGGACTTCCCTTTCTGTGGCTTTCCCCAAGGACGGAATGGTGAATCCCAACTGGGAGGTATTCTTCAATGAAAAGCTCACTTTCAAGGAGAACTTACTATGGTGATCAAGGAAGTTCAAGAAGAAGTCGACTAGGTGGACTACATGGATGCTGAAGCAATGGGAACCATGCTAAACAAGAAGGGGGATGTGCTCGCCATCACCACCAAGGAGCCAAGTGATCCTTCTGCTTTCATCGTGCCTGTTGTTGGGCAACTTAATAATTGAACTTGGGTTGGGTTTTCTAAGAATGTGGGAAAGGAATTTTGTAATGTAAGTTCAGATGTACTTTTCAACATTTTCAATAAGATGAATTTTGATTTGGCTTAATTTGATGTGTCCCATAATATTGAAATTCTACACTTAAATGATTCTAATGAATTTGAAAATGAAATTAATAAACAATTGGAAAAGAAATTTGAACCTATGGAACCAACTTTTAAAACTCTTAATTTGGGCAATTAAAATTGGCTCAGCCCTAAATAAAAAAGAAAGAAAAGATCTCCAAGAGCTTCTCACAAAATTCCAAGAAGTATTTGCATGGTCCTACAAAGATATGCTTGGCATTGATCCCGAGATAGCCCAACGCCACATTGATACTCATGCCCAAATGGTACCTGTTAAGTAGAAGTTGAGACATATGAGAACCGAATGGCTTCTAAAGATCAAGGAAGCAGTTACAAAACAGTTGAAGGTAGGATTCATCAAACCCTTGCACCAAGTGGATTGGATAGCCAATGTTGTACCTGTACCTAAGAAGGATGGAAGGATGTGTGTGGACTTTAGAGACCTAAACAAGGCTTGCCTTAAGGACGATTTCTTCTCTCATATTGATGTCTTAGTGGATAATACCGCCAGCAATGCCTTGTTGAGCAGTTACAAAACAGTTGAAGGTAGGATTCATCAAACCCTTGCACCAAGTGGATTGGATGGCCAATGTTGTACCTGTATCTAAGAAGGATGGAAGGATGTGTGTGGACTTTAGAGACCTAAACAAGGCTTGCCTTAAGGACGATTTCTTCTTTCATATTGATGTCTTAGTGGATAATACCGCCAGGAATGCCTTGATGTTGTTTATGGATGGATTTTTCGGATATAATCAAATCAAGATGGCTTCTAAGGACATGACTAAGACTACCTACACCACAGAATGAGGAATCTATTATTACACCATGATGCCATTTGGGCTTAAGAATGCGGGTACAGCTTACCAAAAAATGGCTACGGCTTTGTTGCATGACATGATGCACAATGAGGTAGAGGTGTATGTTGATGACATGATCGTGAAGTCCAAAGATAGAGAAGGCCACGTAGCTAACTTGAGGAAATTCTTCGAGAGGATCATGGAGTCTAGATTGAGATTGAACCTACAGAAATGTACTTTTGGAGTAACTACTAGAAAGTTGTTAGGCTTTTTGGTGAGTGATAGGGGGATAGAAGTTGACCTATCAAAGATCACAGCCATATTAGACATGTCTCCACCCAAGAGTGAGAAGAAGATAAGAGGATTCTTAGGATGGTTACAGTACATCAGTTGGTTCATTGCCAAGCTCACCTCCACTTGTGAGCCCATATTCAAACTTTTAAGGAAGAATGAATCCCATGCATGGAGTGATGAGTGTTAGAATGCCTTTGAACTCATTAAGGAATAACTTCTCCATCCACCTATATTGGTACCCCTGAAGTACGAAAAGTCGTTACTACTCTACCTTTCTATTATAAAAGTTACGGTTAGGAGTATACTTGCACAAGAGGATGATGACAAGAATGAGAGAGTCATATTCTACTTGAGCAAGAGGTTCCATGATTACAAGACTAGATACACACCCATAGAAAAGTAATGCTTGGCTCTTGTATGGGTAGTATAGAAATTGAGGCACATCATCCTACCTTTCCAAGTATGGATAGTAGCTAGAATGGACCTTTTGAAGTATTTATTTGTGAAGCCCGCCTTGAGTGGAAGATTTTTTAAGATGGTTGATCCTATTGGCAGAATTTGATTTGAAGTATATGGCAAGAAAAATTATCAAAGGAAGCATCATGTCAGATGTTTGTGCCGAGAACCCCATTGAAGGAGAAGATGGTAAAGAGAATTTTCTAGATGAGGATATTTTGGACATTGAACTAGGGTCATGGAAGATGTGTTTCGATGAAGCTGTGAACCAATATGGAAATGGGATAGGAGTACTCTTAATCACCCCCGATGGATCCTATGTGCCTTTGGTTGTCAAGTTGAACTTCAAGGCAACCAACAACATTGCAAAATATGAGGCTTGTATTGCTGGAATGGAAGCTCTTTGAGAGTGAGGGGTAAAAAAGGCGGAAGTCTTTAGAGATTCGACTTTACTCATAGCCTAAGCACAGAAATTGTGGAAGGTGAAAGAGGAGCACTTCAAACCTTATCAACAATATTTAGAGGATTTAACCAAGACCTTTGACAAGGTTGAATACACTATCATACCTAGGGCTCAGAATCAGTTTGCAAATACCTTAGCTACCTTAGCCTCCATGGTTGAAATACCCGAAGGAGTGTGGACACGACTCTTAGAGATTGAGCAAAGTTATGAATTGGTACACAAGAGGAGGATAGAGTCCTCAGTTATGGCTATAGAAGAAGGAGTTCCTTGGTATTGTGACATCATGAAGTTCTTGGAATTGGAAGTGTACCTTGATAGTGCCGACAAAAGAGAGCGTCATTCGTTTAGGATGATGGAGATGCAATACATCTTATGTGGAGGTTAACTTCATAGGAGATCCTATGATGGTATACACCTTCGTTGCTTAAAGAAGGAAGAAGCTGAAAGAGTCATGGAAGAAGCTCATCAAGGGATATGTGGTCCCCACATGAATGGAAGGTTGTTAGCAAAGAAGATCCTAAGGATGGGGTACTATTAGAATGCGATGGAGACCGATTGTGTGGATTTTGTGAAAAATTGCCATAACTGCCAAACACATGCGAATCTGAACTATGTACCACTTAGTGAGCTATACAGCATGACCTCTCCACGGCCTGTCTCAATCTGGGGCATAGATGTGATTGGAAGAATAGCCTCTAAGGCTTCAAATGGACACGAGTACATTCTCGTGGCAATCGACTACTTTACCAAGTGGGTAGAAGCCGTCTTCTATTCCATGCTAAAGGCCAAGCATGTGGCCTAGTTCATGGAGAATAACATCATTTGTTGGTTTGGAGTACCACAAGAAATCCTCTTAGATAATGGCACCCACTTTGAGGGAGAGGTTCAAAGGATCATGGAGTTTACAACATTAAGCAGCATAAGTCTTCACCATACCGACCACAGACCAATGGGACCATAGAAGCAACCAATAAGAGCATCAAGAATATCCAAGCTAAGATGGTAGTGACATACAAGGATTGGGCCAAAAAACTTCTGTTTGCCTTATAGGGCTATAGAATTTCTATTCGTGCATCAACTGTGGTAACCCCCTACTCTTTGGTTTATGGGAGTGAAACGGTACTTCCTATTGAGGTGGAGATACGATCATTGAGGGTACTAGTGGAAACTGAGGTCTTAAAAGAAGAATGGATGAGAGAAAGATATGAACAGTTGGCTTTGATAGATGAGAAAAGAGTTAGAGCACAATACCATGCACAGGGTTGCTAGAGCATTTAACAAGAAGGTGAAACCTAGAAACCTTAAAGAAGGACATCTAGTCCTAAAGGTACTTAGAGATGAGACTTTCGACCTAAGAGGAAAGATGAAGCCAAGATGCTCTGGGCCTTTTATTATCAAGAAGATCATGTCAAGAGGTGCTACAAGAATTATAGACTTGGATGGGGAGGAGATGCTTCGCCTAATCAACCTAGATAGACTCCGAAAGTATAACATTTGAAAAAGCAAAAAGCCTACTAGGTTGAAAACCCGAGAGGGCGGCCTAGGCAAAAATTAAGGCAAAGAAACCCTGCTAGGATGAAAAATCGAAAGGGTGATTTAAGCAAAAGATAGGGGAACAGACCATGGGCGTGACGAAAATTCCCACAAGGACGTCATGGTCAAAAATTACATGGCATAGAAAAAAGAAAAGAAAAGAAAAAAATAAAGACAATAAGCTAAGATAATAAAATGGTTGATTCTCTTATTGCTCAAATTAAAAGATAATAAATTGTTTCCATAGGGGATTTGGAACATTCCAATCATTTATTAAATTCAAAAAGAAAAGACATGAGAATCATAAAGTGCAGAAAAGTAAAATTTGGGGCATATCAAGGTAGTCAATCGCTCCTCTTCCTTTTGTTGGGCTTCTGGTAATCTTTCTCTTCTGTACGAACCGACCTCATGTCATCAGTCAACCAAGTCTTGTAAGCCGAGGTTGGATGGAGAAACCGAGGGAAATGGATATCTTTAGCCACCATCCTCTTCAACCAAGTCTCATGGATCCTACCCAAGACCCTCACAGTGAAGATTGAGATGTGAAAGATGCCATCATCATTAGGAACTCCTTGACGTTCACCAAATTGCCTCACAATGCGGCTTGGGGAGTAGTAAGAGCAACGGTGAAGTTGAATCAAAGGAACATAGTTGTCTTTGAAGAAACAATTGACCATGCCTATAATGTGCCACCATTCCACCACCCATTGAATCCCTGAGGGAGAGAGACATTTCAGGAACTCAGTAGGGTCCATCTCCTTGTTTTTAAGCTTGCAGTCATGATAATGCTTTGGTTGATATTGACTAGGAAGGATAGAGGGAGGATGAAGTAATTAGAGCCTCTCATATAGCCATATTTGAGGGAGAGAAAAATAAAACATGAGTATTGAGTGGAAAAAGGAGGTAGAAAAAGTCAAAGACGATATAAGGAGCCTTGATGGGTTGAAAAATGAAAGGTGATCCATGCAAAAATAAGAGGAATCCCGCTAGGTTGAGAACCTATGCAAAAGTTAGGGATCATACTTGAAGGAGGAGAGAGTTGTGGGTGCAACGATTTCCTCCTTAAAAGAAAAGGGAGTATGCCTCGGCTGAGTGGACTAGGGCAGAGAAAAAATGGAGTCGCCACCTAGATTAGGTCTAGCAACCGTTAAATAGCGCCCTAACATGTAAAGACTAGTCTTATTACCAGAGTGTGGGTTTAGATTTTAGGTGTGGGGATGGGAATGTGTTAGGCACCCAACCCGTGGGTCGGCTTCCAGTATAGTTAAAAGCCTAAAGAGACAACATTTTGTAAGTTAATAAACTTTGATTCCACACACACACACTACACGCAAATACACAAACATGCAAGCAAACATGCAAACATGGAGGCGTGCACAAGAAAAGGTGATTGGTGCACTTCCGACAAGAAGTGTGAAAAACCACATAAAAGGAAAAAACTGAGATGCTTTCGAGTTTTAAGGACTATACCTTGATGATACACATACATGCAAACAAGAAATGTACCATAAGAAAATTTGGGATGTTTTCAAGTTTTAAGGACTCTACCTTTGAGTCAATCTAGGATGTTTTTGAGTTTAAGGAATCTACCTTCGAGTTTTAAGGACTCTACCTAAAGTTGAGGGACCACTCAAAGAGAGAAATTTACTTCTAAACACAAACATGCCACTCAAGAATGAGAAATTTACGCCAAAGGGGACCATTCGAAGCAAGAAATTTACATTCAAACATAAATAGGCAACTCAAGAATGAGAAATTTATGCTAAAGGGACCACTTGAAGCGAGAAATTTACGTCCAACACAAATAGGCTACTCAAGAATGAGAAATTTACGCAAAGGGGACCACTCGAAGCGAGAAATTTACATGCAAACATAAACAGGCCACTCAAGAATGAGAAATTTATGCCAAGGGGACCACTTGATCAAGCAATTTACGTCCAAACACAAACAAGCCACTCAAAAATGAGAAATTTATGCCAAAGGGACCACTTGACCGAGCAATTTACGTCCAAACACAAACAGGCTACTCAAGAATGAGAAATTTACACCAAAGGGACCTTTCGTTTGAGCAATTTATGTCCAAACACAAACAAGCCACTAAAAAATCAGCATTTATACCAAAGACACAAATAGTCATACATGACTCACACAAACACGCAAACACACAACCACACAAGGTTTGCAGAAACAAACACACAAGATTCATGCAAACATGAAAGAATACAAAACATAAACACACTTGACTCACATAAGAAAAAGAACAAACAAACACAGAAGACGCACATAAAACACCAAACAAACATGTGATCACAAAAGATAACAAAAAAGATGAACACAACAACATAGGAGGCACACAAACAAAAACAAAGCATGCAAACACACAATAAGTTAAACAAGATGGGCTTAGGGCCCAAGATAATATGAGCATGGGCCTAAGGCCTGACACAAAGCAATGAAAGGCCTAAGGCACAAACGGAGTATGAGATGGGCCTAAGGCCCAAGATGGAACAAGGACACAAAAAAGCAAACAAACACACATGACATAAAAACAAACAGCAAAGATCAAAAACCAACTACAAGGATTGCAAACAAACATGAAGACATAGAAAATAAGGACAGACACGACAACTTCTAAGGAAGTGATAAACACATAAAACAAAGGGTAACAAAGATGACAAGGACACAAAACATGAGGTCAAATAAACTCTAAGAAAAGAAGACATGAAACAAAATCATCCCAAAAGGCATGGTAAAAAAAAGGGGAACTGAACACTCGATTCACTATGGATAACTCTTGAGATATTCAATTATTAGGACGCATCCTCCTTCTGGGGTCCACCTTGCCCCTAGCTTGACTGATTCACTTTCTTTCTTTTCTTTTCTTTTTTTCACATTTGTTTTCTTTTTTTTACCCTAACTTTTTCCAAGACTGCCCTTGCAGGTTTTCAACCTAACGGGCTCATTCACTTTTACCAAAAAAAAAAAAAAAAAAAAAGGATAAACAATGAATAAGTGCTATGACTTACCCTCAAATATATCTTGTTGATTCAAATTCTCAATACATGAGTTACACAATTTACATGATGTGATATGACTGCACCTCACAGGGTTGCCTACATACCCAAAAGGGATCAAGCCTAACGTAGTTCACATGAACAGCTTCAATTGATCAAAGAGGACTTTTACTTGGCTTATAATGAAGGCTTTGGTTCTTGGCTCACAAAGAAATGGATAACAAAGGCTCAAACTTACTTTCTTGAGGGTTACAACTTTGTCAAGGATTACTTGTTATCACTTTTAAACTTTCTTCACTTTCACCTTTTTTCTTTACATCACTTTATTTATGCATTGCCCCTAGTGTAGGGGTAATCCTTCACATGGGTTACTTTGAAAGAAAACAACTTTGAAGGCCCAAAAGGGATGAGCAAAGGGAAATGTGTTTAAGATAGCAGAATGATGGCCTCTCTTCATCCCAATTTCCATTGTTCAATTAGGGGCAGACATGAAACATCACATGTTGAGAATCAAATCAACTTGAAACTTTGAGAACTTATCATAAAACTCAAACCATTGTAAACCACTTTATTGATGAATTAAAAGAGAGTACATGAATTGAAAGACTCATTGAATTGAAACAACAAAGACACACTGAATCAAAATAATAACAGCACTTCTGAATTGAAAAACACACTGAAATAAAAATAAAATAAAAAAAAACTCTTGTGGATGCTATAAGAAAGACTAAAAATCTCGATCAATCAACCCCAATTAGGAGGAGGCATGCCATGGTAGTCGAGAAGAGGATTAGTCTTGATGTTTGGGAGGTTGATGGATGGCAAAGGGACCTTGCCAGATTGAATGAGGTCTTCAATGTCATGACGGAGACAAGTGCACTTATTAGTGGAATGGCCATGGCTCTAATGGTACTTGCAATACTCAATTGCATTATAGTTTGGAGCAAAGGTGTTTGGAGAATACCTTCCAAGATCCAATGGCTTGATGACTCCTTTAGTTGAAAATTTTTCAACTGCTTGGGATAAAGTCATTCCCAATGGAGAACTCTCTTCGAACATTAACAGCATTAACTTCACTTGTCTTACCACCATTGTTACCACTATTACTTGAATACCCTACCCCAAACTTCTTTTGAGGTTTTGCATTACTCTTCTCAATAAGTCCACTATTAATAACATCCTCAACTTGTATACCAACATCATTCAAATCAACAAAAGTCTTCAAAGGAATTGGTACAAGTTGGCGCAACAATATTCATATTGTTGCGCAAAAGCTTCAGTCATCTTGTTCCAATCATTCATCTTAGCCTTTTCCAATGAGAGATACCATTGTAAGGCTACACCACTAAGAGTTCGAGGGAAACACAGAATGATTTGCTCCTTGGTAAGACCTAGAGGCTTCATGGCAAGGACATATTGCTTCAAATGATTCTTGGGATTTCCAGTTCCATCAAAAGAATCCATCTTTGGCATCTTAAACTTTGGGGGGAGTTAGACATCGGGAAATGGACACAATTCCTCAATATCAAGCATGTAGTCCTCTATACCTTGGGACCTTTTAAGCATATCTTTCATCTTCTCAATTTCTTTACTCATCTCTTTGGTTTCCTTTGACTTTTCTTTCCTTTTAGGTTCTTTGTTGATCTCAACCTCTTTTTCCTCAAAATCATCATCAAAGATTGAGTCTTCATCTTGAGGTCCTTGCACTACCTTCTTCTTCTTTCCTTAAGCACCCTCAAGATGGTGAAGCCTCTCAATGATAGGAGTAGTCATCCTTGCCTTCATTTCTTCCATCTTCTTCAAAATATCTTGGTCACTTGATGCCATTTGGTCAATAGAAGTAAGATCAGTTCTTATGAGGTGATTATCAAAAGTTCGAGACTAAGAAGGTTGTGCAATATTCTTTTTAGGAGCAATGATGGGTCACCTGTAGGAGACTTATCCTTATGAGAAACATTTCATGAAGATCATCAACAATAAATTTTACATTCAATTCCCACTTAACCAAGCCCCTAGAATGAGAACAAAAAGAATAGACATGACCCAAGAAGATGAGGCCCAAAAGAATGAAACTTGAAGACACGACAATAAAGACACTAAAAGATAACAAACCTTGACAAAACATGGGCCTAGTGCCCCTAGACAAACAAGAGTGGGCCTAGGGCTCTTGACAAAAGATAAAATAAGGTAATAACCCTAGATGACATGACATGGGCCTAAGGCTCCAAGACAAGAACAAGGATGGGCCTAAGGCCCCAAGACACAACAAAGATGGGCTTAATACCCCTAAACAAAATAGGGATGGGCCTAAGGCTCAATACAAGGCAAAGACAAAACATGAATGGACCTAAGGCCCAAGACAACACAAGAATGGGCTTAATGCCCCTAGACAAAGCAAGAATGGGCCTAAAGCCCAAGACACAACAAAGGATAGGTCTAAGACCCAAGACAACACAAGTGTGGGCTTAATGCCCCGGGACAAAACAAGGATGGGCTTAAGGCCCAGGACAAGACAAGACAAAACACGGATGGGCCTAAGGCCGAAACACAACAAAGGATGGTTCTAAGACCCGAGACAACAAAAGAATAGGCCTAATGCCCCTAGAAAAGGCAAGGATGGGCTTAAGGCCCAAGACAAGACAAAACATGGATGGGCCTAAGCCCAAGACACAACAAAGGAAAGACTCAAACATCAAACAAAAATGGGCTACTAGAATGGGACAACCTTTGAAAAAATTTTATTACTGAAGAAAAACACAAAAGAATTTTTTAGAAAATTTTATTTTGAAAGAAACTCTTTTTTTGGAAACTCAGTTTGATTTTTTTTTTTTTTTTTTTTTTTTTTTTTTTTACAGAAAACTCTTTAAAAAAACTTTTTTTTTTTTTTTAGGAATTTATATAAAATAAAAATCTCACTAAAAACTCACATTTTATTTTTTTAAAAAAATTTATTTTGAAAGCAACTATTTCTTGAAAAAAAAATTACAACGAAATCCACTCTTTAAAAAAAATTTGAATTTATATAAATAAATAAAATATTAAAAAAAAACCTAATTGAAAACTCATGCCTTTTTTTTTTTGAAAATTTATTTTTTTTTTTTTTTTGGGTGAAAACTTTGAAAAAAAAAATTATTTAAAAAAGAACTTGAAAACTTGAAACATCTTCTTTTTTTTTTTTTTTTTTTTTTTTTGAGAACATAAAAAATTAAAAAAGATTGACCCATTTTATTAGCCCAACAAATAATTCAAACAAAGCAAATGCATGCACACATAATTGGGTAACCCTACATGGTTGGGTTTTAAGCTCATCTATGTGTGGGTAAGCTCCTTGAAGCTAAAGGGATAAATCAGGAGGTCACTCACAACTAGGTGGGCCATGATTCCAACCATAGGTTTAAGTGGACCTTTGTGGATTGGTAGCAAACCATTAACATACTTAAAGCTCATCATAGGCAATGGCATAGATTGTGAGTTGGTGGGATGAACTTCAAAATACTTTGGCCTGAATGGAGCGTACTTATCTTCCACCAATCGGGGTGAAAGGGATAAAAGAACCAAGTGAAGTATGTGCAAACAAGTATTGAATAAGCCTTTATTAAGATTAAGAAATAAGATACATTGGAATCAAATTCTCTATCCCTAGTGGAGTTGCGATTGTGGGCATAGCGGTTTTCTCCTTAAGAAAGGGGAGTACGCCTTGGCTGAATGAATTGGGGTGGAGAAAAGATGGAGTTGCTACCTAGACTAGGTCTAAGAACCATAAAATAGTGCCCTTACATGGAAGGACTAGTCTTACTACTAGAGTATGAATTCGGAGTTTAGGTATGGGGATGGGAAGGTGTTAGGCACCCAACCCCACCCGACTCGTGGGTTGGCTTCCAATCATTATGTCTTATGTCTTAATCTCATTAAAAGCATATTCAATATTGTTATTCTAAACTCACACACACACACACACTAGCATACATCTAGCAATCAACATGGCATCAATCATCCCAAAACCCTAACATACATCTATCATGGCAACTCACATCAAGCCTAGCATAGATCTATCAGGCATATCATATCATCTCATCCAAGGCAGTAAACAACAAGATATCACAAGGGCAAAAACATATACATGGCAACATCAAAGAAACAGGTGATTTCATTCTAGACATCAAGAACACATCATCCAACCAAGCATGCTCAACTCATCATTAAATACATATCCAATGCATATTCATGTGGATGCATGACTTACCTTACTTACCTTATTGCATCTCAGCACCTATGCATCAATGAATGAACATGTGAATGCATGTTCATGGTATTAAAGCAAGAAAAGAAAAGAAAATCCTAATCTAGCATGTTAGAGGCAAACAAACAATTAAACAGAGGAACAGAGACTCAAAAACATAAAAAGGAGCCAAAACATAGGCATATGACACAAGGAAATAAAGAAAAAGAAACAGAAAAACTCGGATTAAGGCTTTTGGGCTGAAGTATGTGTGCGCATACATAAGCCTACATACACGAGCTAGGTGTATGTGTACGTATACAAGAAGCCTGCGTGCGCATGCAGAATTATGCGTGCCCAAACATGCCCCTAGAAACCATAACCCAGAAACAAAGCAAAAACAAAAACTAAGGAAACTAACAACCTAACATGCTTTGAAATGTTAAAACTACATAAACCTAAACTAAACAAGCATATTAAAACATATGTAACAAATAAATCAATTAAGAACAATAGGAACACAAGTTATAAAAGATCCAAATAAAGGGAGAACCATGAAAAGAGACTCACCTTGCATATGGAACACAACTTGGTTGATATTTAACCAACCCCTCAGTGCCTACAACACAAAGATTAAGTTGAGAGAACAAGAGAATTAAAGAATACAATAGTATTTGATAATCACAACTCAAGAACAAGATTAATTTTGAAAAAGGTTTTGAGAAATCATATTCGGAAAATAGTTTCTGCCTTAGAACTAACTAAAGAGAGGTTTTTTAATTTGTAAAAAAAAAGTGCTAAGGGGCTGTGTGTGAGTTTTATAGAAGAGAATTAGGATTTTAGAGAAGATGAAGGCAAAAAAATAACTCTCTCTAATTATGGTTTTGATTGTAAACATAAGATGAGTATTTATAAGTTAAAATTAGGGCATTTAGGGCTTTTTAATTGTCTTTGGACATTCCATAGGTCTATGGGCCAGCCCACATCAAAGCATGATGTTTTGGGCCCTTAAAATGAAGTTTTAAAACCTAGAAAATTGGATTGCCCAATTGGCCCAGTTCAAATTGTCATAACTTACTCAATATAAGTCTAAATTAGGTAAAATTTGTGTTCAAATTGAAACTTGGGATGTCTACTTTCCAATGAAACAAACCCCACTCAAAAATTCTTTGCGAAACAGAAGTTATGTTCAAAACAGTGAGCAAAGGTCATTTTTCAGTATTAATTTCAAAGCGATTTAAGCACTTTTGAATTGTAATTACTTCCAAACTATTGTGAACTCTTTAATTACCCTTGGTTGACATATTTCAAGCTCATCATTGGGACCGGGGACCAAAATTTATTAATAGGTACAAAATGTGGTGTCTACTAGGGCTCCCTGCGAAGAAAGTTGCTTCCCTTCTATGAACAACATCCAAACCATTGAGAGTTTCGACTAGGATCATGTGTATGTGACTTCCCTTCTCTAGGTTGATGACCACCGAAAGCATCCTTTGAACTACACGAGGTGTCTCATGCACCACGAAGTATCTCGCAAGAAGTCATTGACAAAAGGTATTGAGATAACGAGAGCGCTATTCCCTAGCCAAAGGAGCATTCTATTGAGAAAAGTATGTGAAAACCATGCGGATATTCAAATTGTTGAAATTGCACCATCTCTAAGCCATAGCAAGAGGAATTCCCAAGAGTTGATGAGCTATGTCAGAGAAATCCTTATCAATAGTGGGAAGAATGAAAGTACTAACATTAGGTTTGCCCATGATTGCACTAACTTCTAACGTTAGGTTTGCCCATGATTGCACTAACTTCTACAAGAGTAGGGCAAAATTCCACACCATTGAATTGGAAGACATGCCGAGTTAGGATCCAAAATTTAGCCGTAGCACGAAGGAGAGGTTCATCCACTTTTATTTAATGGTAGGTAAGGATGCAAGAGAGGACAAGAGGGATAAGAGCATCTTTGAAAATGGGACCAAGCTTCTTTATCCATGCCAAGACCTCCAAAAGGGTGAATTTTGCCATTGGGGGACCTTATTGAGTGTTTCCTGAGTTTAAAACATGTTTTGCAGGGGTTTGGAGGCCCCAATGGCTATTTTATACTTAAAAGAGGCAGCTAGGATTTTTTGGCTTGCGGCATGCACGCATGGTCAACACCTATGTATGCAGGCCCATGTATGCGTGCGTAAGGAGGGGGGCAAAATCAAATTCCTTTTTCCTATTTGTAGTGTGATTCCTCCATCAAGGCTCCTCCCATGATTCCCACAACATAAAGGACTACTCATGACAAAATCAAGCTTAGATTTCTAGTGTCAAGGACCAAGGAAAATAAAATTGCATGCAATTATCCCCATGAGTTGTAAATTAAGTACATATCTCAAATAAAAGTAGAAATGTAAAAGATGTTCTTGAAATACAGTCCAATGTCTCGAATAATATCCAAAAAGTAGAAATACAAGCTAAATAAAAAAAGAAAAGGAAATAAAAAGGAGAAATATGTTGTATGACTATGTCTATGTGTGTTTGTCTGTCTGCAGGATCATCCCTAGTGGCGCCTTTTCCTTGGCTAATAGCTGAGAGCAGTCTTAGAGCCGCCAACACCAACACCAGCACCATCATCGCCATCATCATCATCATAGTCACCATCACCTACGTGAGCAAACCCTCTAGGACCGTAGATTCACCTAGAATACTCTACGGTCACCTCTAGCTTAAGGTTCCCAACAAGCCAGAAAAGCTCCTCATGCTCCTCTACAGTGGGCTGAAATTTAAGAAGACAATGTTAGAACAGGTGTTAAGAGATGCAAGAAAAGACAAGACAAGGATGAAGGAGAACTTACTACTCGTGTGCCTTCAGGAAAAAGGTAGCCCATGACATTTCTATTACATCCCATTGCACACTCCTAAACAAAGTCATAAAGGCCATCAGCATAGATCGACCAGGGTAGATAAGGGGGTCAATAAGACCACCAGCAGCAGGGTCAGGCTGATATAAGCATCATATTTTGTTAGGATATGTGCCCTTTAAATCCTATTATATGATGCTCTGTATGACATTATGTTGTGATTAATAAAGTTGTTTTATTATTATCTAAAATAATGGTAACATGAATATTTGGATATTGTCATATAGTCCATGAGATGCATAGTATGTGATTTATGTGATTTAGTCACAAAAGATATAAATCACAAGTATTTTGTAAACTCGGAATTTTAGTTTGTAGTCGGTGATAAAATTGGGCATTTCATCTACGAAGATTATAACATATCAACTAAGATGATTTATCTTGATCATGGAAGTGGAGACTTTTAGTTGATAAGTTTTAAGTATTAAGACATATTGAACTGGACCGCTATGAGATTTATTATTCTACTAACAACTGTCAAATGAATAATAAATCTCATGACTTCTATTTACATCAACTCTTAATCCTGAAAGAATAATGAACCTGATCATGAAGTGTAGGTAGCTTTGATATATCAGGAGTGAGATCTAAAGTCACGATCAAAATCTCAGTATGTTAAGCAACCACATTTATGTTCAGGGAACATAGATTCTCAATATGGAATTCATAATCTCTTAATGGAGATATAAAATATTCCCTTGAGATAAGTTCAATGGGTTTGGTTATTCAGAATGTTAGGCCTAACTACTTTAGTAAGAAGTTACTAAAGTATATATTTATGAAATTGGATTTCATAAATATATGATGAATAACTTAAAAGATTAAGATGTAGTAATCTTCAAATTGGGAGTCAACATTTATGACTTTGTATTACTACGAATATTTTAATGAAAGGGTTGAATGTATAATAAAGTCTTGGGATATAATTTATTAATAAGGCCTAAAGTGCAATTATATTTATATAGTGGTATTAAATATAATTAATGGTAATTTTGGACTTGTCAAGAGTTGACAGAAAAACCCAAAACCATACATATAAACTGAAGCCCACTCCAAGAGTTGACAGAAAAGCCCACTCCAAGCCATATACTAAAGCCCAATTAGTATCTCTCAAAAGGCTAGTAAAATTAGATAATCAGTTATATATAAAGGGAGAAACATACATAATTTTATTATGTATGGAAATGGTGTGTATGTGAGTGTAAGCCACTCTTTTATTCTCCCTTGAACACATACATATAAACTGATTGAGAGACCACACTTCTTGGGCACGAGTGGAATTGGAGTGAAGATTAAAAGTGTTCCCAAGTACTTCTAAACTTTGGTTTTGAATTTCACCGCACCAAGGTACGCTCTCTTGTTCTTAAATTCTGAAATTTACATAGTACATGTTATCATTTGCGAATGAAGTAGATCCGTTAATTTTCCGCTAAGTGTGTATTGTATGCGATACAAACCATGTTTTTCCAACATATTTGAGCATCATTATGTGTAGAAATACAAGAAAAGAAGAATGAAGGGAAATGGTGAGGAAAGGATACATACCTCCTGAATGAGGGAAGGCATGAGATGAGTCTCACTAAACTCATCATAATCCAAATCATCCATAAGCCGCTCGGTATAGGGAATGCCATTCCTCCAAAGCTGGTACTCGGCATCAGTCACGAAAAGTGAGGCAAGCATGAACTGTGGAGGATCCATCGGGACTCACAGTACATCCTCACCCACCAACTAGTAGCATACCCTCTCCACCAAGTAAAGAACCTTCAAACCGGCACCCTTGAAAGGTTGGGTGATCTCGGAAGTGATGATGGAAGCAAACTCTAAGTCTGGGTCCGCAACAGCAGGCGCACCTACCCATGGACTCCAAATGACCTGTGACAGCATGTAGGGTTAGATGAAGAATCCTAAGGATGTGCAAAAGAAGGCAAAAAGGAAAATGAATGTTTAGCTCACCTCCCCAGAAGAAAGTCTGTCAAAGTGAGTCCTAATTGAGAGAAGCTCCTCAAATCCACCTCCACTCCACGAGCGATAAGACCATACTTCACGGCCTAGCGCTGAAAAGAAGATGATAATTTGCAAGATGACAGTTGGCAAGATGACAGTTTGCAAGATGACAGTTTACAAGAAGAATGGGTACAGTTTGCAAGGTATGGATATGAATGTAGTTTGCAAGATGACAGTTTGCAAGGTACAAATATAGATACAATTTGTAAGACTGTGAAGCACAGTTTTTAAAGCCTAGATGACATATAAATAAGCACAATTACAAGAATGGGAAACACACACATTGTAAGGTGCTAGAAAGGATGAGAGAACTAACCACAAGGAGCTTCCAAGGTCACACCAGCTAGCGTAAAGTCCATCCACTGAGTGTGCCCAAGGAAAGGTACAAGTAAGCAAGGCATGCCTGGGCCCCAGTTGGCCTCCTAAGACTCCTCGAAATCACTGAAAAGGGATAGCCACCTCAAGAACACTATCTGCCCCCCCCCCCCCCAATTAGCGAAGAGATATGCCCCCAGAATATACAGCAAGAAGGCCCTAGCCATCTAGGCACAGTCATCAGGAGTCACCTGCGGTAAAAGCCTATAATCTGTCTCAATGTCATAATAACGGATTGTATCCATCGAGTACCTCCTCTCAAGCAACTATATGCCTAAGTGCATGCCCGACGATCCCAAGGTTGATAAGCGTCCAATTGCACTTAAGGCTAGTTATCCGGTGAAAGTCATGAGGAGTCACCGTCATCTCCCGATCAACAATATGGAAGGTGTGGGTAGTATCTCACCACCTCTCAGCCAAGCACTACACCAAAATGGCATTGGCAGAGGTCTCTGATAGAAAACAAATGATAGGCTCAAAGCGTGCAACACGTATGTGGCCCCTTGTCTCCTCGGTCAAGACCCTATACCATGAAGCAACATGGTTGGTGCTACCTCTACCCGAGAAGGTAGGCAAGACCTCCAAAAATATTAAAATAGAGCATTAAAATAGTAGTTAAATGAGAAAATAATTGAAAAAAAAGAAGAGCTAAAACTGTCAAAATAAAGTTTGAGTGATAGTGTGCGTACGTGGGCCCGCATCTACGTATGCAGGGACGCCACACGTGTATGCAAATTGGATCATCCATCCGTGTAAAATGAAGAACACGGATGCATAGCATGAAAGGAGTTTGCGTACATGTGAGTAATGTATGCATACGCATGGGTACAAGCCGTGTACGTAAGCTGATACCAGCGTATGCATGAATACAGACAGAGAAATGTTCTTTAACATTTTTAGACATATTTCAATTAAAACTCATCCTAAACATGTTCCTACCCCTCTTAAAGTGTCAGGTTTTCATCTAAATGCATCCCACAATAAAACCCAGGCATTTACATGCCCAAAAATAGATTAAAATGAAAGATCAAAGAAAAACTCGAAAATGAGAAAAGTTTGAAAAACTTATCAATCCGGTCCTTGCACTCTCCGAGAGATGATCATGTGGCCTATAGGTTAGTGGAGGGGACTCATTCAACCTCACAACCCTATTCCTGCAAGTGAGGTTGAACACATTGCCAAAAATCGTGTTGGAACTTTTCTTGGACCTAGGTACCATGAAGATGAGAGAGTTTGAGAGAGAAATAGAGTTTTAGATGAAAGAATTTGAGAGGAAAAGATCAATTTGTGAGGAAATGAAAAAGATGCAGAGAGTATTTGTAGAGAGAAAAAATGGAAGTTGGAGAGTTAGAGAGAATGTGAAGAGATGAGGAAGATGAAGAGAAATAAGAAGAAAAAGAAACGGTTAGTAACCATTGGAAAAAATTTGACAAGGCGGAAAGGTTTGATGGCTAAACTACGCGTAGTTTAGGCCTCTCTACTAAACTACATGTAGTTTAGTTAAAATAAATAAATAAATAAAAATCCAAATATCCCTAGTGGGTTCCCAGAAGGTAGGAGGTGCAAAAGAAAATTCAGGAATGCAACCCAAAATGATAGAAATACCCTCATTTTGGTAAAAGACACAAAAACTCTCAAAACACTCTCTAGTGGATTAAAAGGATCAAGAACATTCCTTGGCAGAATAGAAATCCCTAAAGGAACTCCCCCATAAGTTAAGATCATCAACCAAATCCCCAGTAAAGTACAATATCATGAAAGGACTCCCCCATGAGTCTAAGGCACAAGAACAACCCTTTCGAGAGTTGTGAAGAAATTTCCCCATGGAGTTGAAGAAAAATTTCTCCAGTGGACTACACACCAGCAAAGACTTCCTCGTAGGTCAAAATCACCACCAAAACTCCCAAGCGAGATATATTTTCCCCAATGGACTACACACCATCAAAGACTTCCTCATAGGTCAAAATTACCAAGAAGGCTCCCCCGCAGGTCACCAATACACTCCTCAACAAGTCATTCTCCACAGTAGGTCTTTCACCAAGGACTTCCTCGTAAGTCAAAACACCAAGGCCACTTATGCACATATACTCCAGGAATTGAATATGCAGGCACAGATTCCATACAAGTCAGAAGAGAAGAATACAGAACTTGTGTACATATCCTCCAAGAATTGAATATGTAGGCATAGATCCTATGCAAGCCAGGTCACCCCAAGGCTAGAGCCTTACCAGAACAGGTAGAGATAGAGATGGAAGATAAGAGGTGAAAGCCACCCGGAGAAGTTTGAGGCAAGAGCCCTAGATGGACACCACAGATATGTATCCTTTTAAGCTTGTAAGAGCACCATGTTTGTTTGGTTAATGGTTGTAGCCGTTAGCCATGTTTGTTTTTCTTTTTTAGTGATTCTGGGATAGTAAGTCAAATGCCTTTTGCTAGCAATTGGCAAAACATGTTTTGGGATAGTGAACCTGTCGTTGCTCATTTCTTAAGCAACAAATGTGGGAATTCGGACATACGAACCCCACACAACTCTACAGAGTTGCACCCCGCCCTATGTATGTGTGTTGTATGCTGTGTACATGGGTTAGGCTCGAGCCGTACATTGAAACACTGATTCTGTTAGTGGAGCTCACAAATCAAAAGAGAGGCATCTATAGACATCGCATTGTATACCCCTTATGACACGAGCCCTCGTTCCTTAATGATGGTAAAATTCTAAAGCTCATAGTTGGTTTAGGACCCGATTAGATTAAAATTGACTTGAGGAAGATTTTTATGAAAAATATAACTTTTTTATGAGCTGAATAAAACTATTTTTGGAAAATAATGGATACGGAAACCCTAGGGCATGCGTCAGACCTGCATATGCAAGCATTATGCATGTGTACGCATGTTAGGGTTCCGGAAACTATGAAAGGCAAGTTTTCTGCATTAAAACTAAGGTTTGGAATGAATCCCACATCGTCTGGGAGTTGTTCTAAACCACCATTTTTTTTCAATATAAAAAGCCATACATGGTACCTTTTCAAAACATAGAGAAAATCCTAAGGGAAAACAAAAGATTCACTAGAAATAGTGAATCAAAGAGGAAATTTTTCACAAAACATTCCTAAATCAATATTTTCTGATTAGGGCCTTTTTTGGCATTGATCTTTGAGTTTTAAGATTACTAATCACTTTTGTATTTGGTTGTGAATATATTGACCGAGGGGAACGGTCAAAATCAAGCTTGGAAAGCTTTGTGTTTGAAGTATTGAGTTCTAACCTTTTCTTTTCTTTTCTTTGTTTTAATTCTGCTTTCTTTTTGCTTTTCTTGTTTTGTTTATGTTTTATTATGTTTAGATAGCCTAAAGGTTCAATAGCTTTCTCTTTTAAAGCATGTTAGGTTGTTAGATTCAGTTTTGCTCTATTTTCTGTGTTTCCGTTTCTGGGCTAGGGTTTTGGGTTGCATACGCAAGCCTATGTATGCACATGCATAATCGTGCCCAAAAAACCTTAATTTAATCCTATTTGCTTTTTCTTTTGTTTTCTTTCACATGTTTAGCCTCTGTTTAATCTCTTTTGTTCTATCCTTGAGTTCCTGTCTCTCTGTTTTGTCTTGTTTTAGTTTGTTTACCTCTTTGATGCTAGTTAGGGTTTTTGATTTGTTTATTTATATGGACATGCATATGATATAAACATGCATTGATGCATAGGTGCTGTGGTGAAGTAAGGTAAGTCATGCATTCATATGAACATGCATTTAGAATATGTTGTTTTGATGATGAGTGTGAGTATGTTTGTTTGGATGATATTTAGATGCAATCACATGTTTGTTTAATTTTACTATGCCTATGTTTCTGCCTTGATTTGATATATACATGTTGTTGCCTTGGATGAAATATGAGATGAGATGCACGGTGAGATGTGTGTTAGGGTTTCAATGTTATATGTGATGTGATTGTAGGGTGTGGGATAGGAGAAGATGCATGTTTGGGTTTTGGGATGATTGATGCCATGTTGTATACTTAGATGTATGCTAGTGTGTGTGTGAGTTTAAGATGCAATATTGAACATGCCTTTAATGAGATTAAGACACAAGACACAATGAGTGAAAGCTGACCCACAGGTCGAGCGGCCTTGGGTGCCTAACACCTTCCCAAGTCGTACCTAAACTCCAAACCCATTCTCTGGTAGTAAGATTAGTCTTTCCACATAAAGGTGCTATATATATGGTTTCTAGGCCTAAACTAGGTGGCGACTCCTTTTCTTTTCTCTGCCATGGTCCACTTGGCCAAGGTGTACTCCCCCCGTTGCGCCCACACTAGTCAATTTCAGTATAATGCAAAAGATAAAATATCATGAGATTATTTTTCATTGTAGTGTGTGTAAAGTGTCATATTAATGTCTTTTGTAAAAGCTTAGATACAAGCATGATTTTGGCATAATTACTTGTATACATTCATATATGTTCACATGTTCATGTATGTTCACGTTCACATCTTCATGCATGATATGATGTCAATTTTTGAGCATGTATGGATTTATCCTGATGATATGAAAGCATGTGCATATTTATTGATATTCACATATTTACATGTGCATGCATATGTATGATGTATTGTGTGGATGGATGCAAAGATGAGCTAGTGTGGCAATATGTTTTAGCATGGATGTATGCCACATGGTGTCATGCAGTGGTAGCTCCATGAATTTTTTTTTTTTTCAAGGATGGTCATTTAGAAACTTAAATTAAACCAATTTTAATAAAAAAAATAAAACTTGAATATATTAACATTACAAAGAGAAAAAATTATGTGCACATAAAGTTTTGAAATTTTATTCTACGAATTTTTATATTTTGAGATTGTTGTATGATAGTTTCATCATTAATGCAATCAACTACATTTTTTTCAATGAACACAACCAAGCAATCATTAAACTATTGATCTCTCATCCAATTCCTAACATCTTACCTAAATAAGTAACAAGATAAATAATATGCATCATCCTTGTTTAATGACCTGTTTGTATTATTTAAACTAGTCAAGATTAAATCGACTTCACTAGTTTCTTTCTTTACGGAAATTATGGCCAAGAGGTTGACAATAACCTCTTTGTAAATATGATCTTTATATTTCATCCTAATCATTAAGATGAAAAGATGAGACATTATTTCATAACTTGTAAAGAAAATTATTCAAGTCAATACAAATTTTCTTGGAAGATGAATCTTGCAATACAAGTGATTTTCTTATAAGAAATTTGTCCATAGTACTAGCAAAAGAATAAAGTATTAACTATAAGTTCATTCAACTTATTCAACTTAAGCATTCAACTGTTATATTAATCATGTTCAATAAAGTACTCATGCATTATTTTAGTGCATACGCATATATACCAAATGTATCATACAAATCCAACAAATTCAGCCAAAAACTAAAGTAGAGGCAAACAAATTTTCCTAAAGTAGAGGCTGTAAAGTTGTGATTTCCAACTAGCCTTTGTTGGCTTTAATTCCATGCCAAATTTGGTTGTAATTTATTCAATCATTTCTTTGCATTTATGTGGGTTTAATTGTAAGGAATGAGTGTGAGAGACTGGTGAAGAATCAAGCTTGCAAAAGAAGATCAGTGCAGTTTGTGACTAGCTCGCAAGTAAAGCAACCCGCAAAAAGGCCATGTGTGAAGCACATGACTAAAAAATGAAGAGTCATGCCAGCCTGTCATTTCGCGAGAAAGGTCATCTTGTGAGGTATCTACGAGACTCTCTGTTTGGCAAAAATGAAAAGTGATTTACCAAATTCTTTACACACACTATATATACCCTCATTACCCACGAAATTGTAAAGGAGTGCTTTTTAGAGAGAAAACCCTAGCAAAAAACTTAAGAGTTGGAGATTGTCATACCCACAATCATCTATACAATTTCTCTTAGTTTTCCTCTACTCCTACTTTTCCATCTATACATCTTTGAGAGGTGCTTAGCCCAAATACTTACCTCACCCATTTTGAGTGATGAGAGAAGTTTTGGCGCCTTTGGGAAGCATTGGAAGAAACCATTGAGTGGCAGATGCAATCGGGTAGAATTGCAAGATCCAAAAAGTTAATGAAGAAAAGACTTTGAGAAGTTCATTGGTAGCAGGAGCTTGGAGGGCTCAAGTACATTGGATAGATTAGGCTTGGAGGGTCTTTTTGATATTCGTGTACTCCAACTTATTCACTAGTGGATTGATTTCGACTTGGAGGGTCACGAAGAGGCTTTTCACCGAGTTCTTCAGTTTCCTCTTCAATAACACGTCTCGGTGTTATCTTGTATTTGGATCTCTTTTCCCTACTCTTTAAGCTTTACTTTTATTGCTCATTGTGGTTGCTTATGGCTTAGAGTAGTGTTATCAGTTTATTGCGCTTCATTTACTCTTGTTCTGCACTTAGATAAGTTAGAGTAAAAGCAATCCAACTGTAATTTAAAATTGGGGGTCTGAACAAGTTTTAGTGTTTTCACACTAACTGAGCTTTCAGAGGCTAAATCCTAATTTCCCTAAATTTTTCCAAGTGGTTAATTTCCTTTGAGTTCCCTAAGATATAAAACTCCTTCCTTGTTCTCTCTTGACAAAAAATTCTTAATACTTTCCTTTAATTTGTCTTGGTGGATAATTCCTTTGGATCTCCCAAAAACAAAACAATAATTTTTTTTTTAATCCTTGAATCCCTAATCAACCAAGAAACCTCCCACAAGCTACATGGGCAACTGTCAAGCTTCTATGGAACTTCATCCAACCATCACAACCACTATCCATATTCTCCCATTCCTGCAGTAGAGGCAAAGATAGAGGAATATGAACATGGTCATAATTCAAAGAATTAGAATCAACAAGTTGAAGGAAGTAGGTATAATCAATAATAAATGATGTACCATGCAAAGATGGATGTTGGCAACGGTGTTTGTTTAGATTATTCATCAAACATGTGTCTAGAATGTTGGGAGTGGCTGAAACAAAAGGATCAATAGCCACCCGTCTATGAGGAAAAATATATCTTGAAAAATTGTATCACCAATGGAGGATGGACCTACGCTTGAAGCAGCCTGAGAACCCAATGTGTCATGGGTGGCCTCAAGTAAAAGGCGTGCTCTAACCCGCATTAGTATGGTGACTAGGATCATCATCAGATAATGTTTCCTCTTTACTATCGAAATACTCCTCTATAGAAAGCTCAGGATTGATCATAGATGCCTTAATTCGTTCAGCAACAAAACCTTTACCACTGTATATTAATGTAATCAATACCAAGTCGAGATAAGTTAGTCGAGTAAGCCTTCAAGAATATGAATCATCATATGCATGCATGACACGAACAAAAAAGGAATTTCAAGACAAATTTCCAAGTGAATCCAAACCATCCCATTTGGATTCAAATCGACCAAGATTCGACTAGTATAATCATTTGAATTCAAATCAACCATGGTTTGATTGATCCCTTAGACTCAAATTGACCATGATTCGATAAATCCAACCCCCCTTGCATTCAAATTGACATCGCTTTGATTAATACAACGTTCCAATCAACCCATTTTTCCTTATTTGTTTTTTAAATTGACCATAAATGGTTTTTTTTTTTTTTTTTACAAGATAGAATTTCTACTCTAACTTAATCTAAGTGTATATGTGTGTGAAGCTTCCTCCTGGAGACTTGAACCCTGGCCCTTACCCCCCACACCCCACAAGCATTTATACTTGTAGAATGACCATTGCATCAAGAGTGTGTGGTGCAGTGAAGAGCTAAAATTAAGTTTTCTTATAATTTTTCCTTAATTACACAAGCATTAAATGCATGTCTTTCTTTTCCATGCATTGTAAAAACAAAAATGTGGTTCTTATATAACGCCTATATTAAATGCATGCTTGCATGCATTGTAAAAACAAAATGTGGTGTAAAAATTAGTGTGGTGTAGTGCAATTCAGAAATTTTCTTTTTCATTTTGACTTTCATAATCGTGAGAAAGAGCTATTTGGGTGTTAGGATTTGGGTTTTGTAATAATACCTATACACTAATTTTGTATTCCCCAAATTAGTTAGCGAAATTTCTCCTTACCACAACTTGTGAACATAGGCCAAAAATTGAGCTATATACGTAAATTCTTGGTGTTCTTTGTTGTTTGTCTTTGTCTTTTTTTTTTTTTTTTTTTTTTTTTTTTTTTTTTTTTTTTTTATTCGTTTATATTATTTTTTATTATTAATTTTTGGAGAGCTTTTTAAATCCATAATATTTTATAATTAATTGTGTCTCAAAAATTTGATACAGTTGTAACAATATTATCCTACATATAGGGCCATATAACTTATTACCCGGCCCACTTTCCAGTAGGACCCAGGGCCCATGCTGAGGAGAGTAGTTGCCGAGGACAAGTGGTGAAAGACCAAATAGCCTAGAGATGCGGCCGAGGATGACCCTGTCCTCGGCATCCCAAGATTTCAAAGGGAAGAGCGACATGTCGTCAAAGGCAGCCTCCAAAGCGCCCCCAGAAGAAGAGGCGAGTAGAATGGGACTCACATGGGGGTACGAAGTGGGGGTGGTTCGAGGTAAAGACGTCACCTCTGCATTGAATGCGCCCACAAACGTCTCCTGAACAGTGTGGCTTCGATTATTGCAACTAATAGAGGGTGGGGGGAGGCGGCTGATGGGACAGGTACTCGAGTAGGTACCTGCCTGATCAACAGATGGAGGGTCAGGATCAACCGAGAAGGGCTATATAATGTAAAGGCTTATGCGCCAAAAAAAGGAGAAGGCCAAGAACCAGAGCCTCCCAAACCATGCCGAGGAGAAAGACTTCTAGAGCGAACACGGTTTATTTCTGTATGAGTACCATGACCAACCACCGTCCGATGACCAAGACCTAGCCTTTCAAACCCATGCTCTACAAATTATATTGTTTGGGCTCTTAATGTGCGAACCCAATACTATTTTTAGGGTCGTTACAAATTGAGTACTTACAATTGGCGCCGGCTGTGGGAAAGGCTTGTGCGTTGGCACAGGCAGTGGATCGAGAACGTCCCTCCATCACTTCCAGTAGCCCGTTGTTGTGCCCTAACATAAAGTTCCAGAAGGGGCTACGCTTCGAAGCGTCAGTAGCGCGGACGGTTCTAAGGGCTTCCAACGTTAGATCGACGTCCCACACCTTGGCAGAGGGGCTAATCCCCCCAAACTACTTAAAGAAATATCTAAGTTTTGGACAGAATTCAAACCTATGGGGAAACCAACTACTTAAAGAAATATCTAAGTTTTAGACAGAACCGAGGTATTGTATGGTCCTCGGACTCAAACCTATGGGAAAACCAACTACTTAAAGAAATATCTAAGTTTTGGACAAAACCGAGGTATTGTATGGTCCTCGGACTCAAACTTATGGGGAAACCAACTACTTAAAGAAATATCTAAGTTTTGGACAAAACCAAGGTATTGTATGGTCCTCGGACTCAAACCTATGGGGAAACCAACTACTTAAAGAAATATCTAAGTTTCAGACAGAACTAAGGTATTGTATGGTCCTCGGACTCAAACCTATGGGGAAACTAACTACTTGAAAGAAAATTTTAAGTTTTGGACAGAACTAAAGTATTGCATGGTCCTCAGACTCAAACCTATGGGGAAACCAATTACTTGAAAGAAATCTAAATTTTGGACAGAACCAAGGTATTGCTTGGTCCTCGGACTCAAACCTATGGGGAAACCAACTACTTAAAGGAAATCTAGATACCAGGCTCGGCCTAGCAATACACATGACATCTCGGATGATGCCTATATCTCCCCAAAAGTATGTTCAGACACAAGTTCAACGCCCTATGGGCTCGGGTAAGTTAGAATTCCGGGATATGATCCCAAATATATCATATGCAGAACCATTCATACGTGTTAAGATAACTAGTTCAAAAATCAGGAGATCCACAACAATAGTAAGTATCAGCAAGGGCAACTAACATGTAATTTAAAGGAAAACAGAAGAAAAGAATTTCATATATGTGGTCAATAAGTTCAACTGCAAGCAAACTATAAAGTTTTCAAAACAAAAGGGAAACTAGTTAAATAATTAAACTAGAAACAAATACAAAGGTTGGCCAGGGCTTTTTACTTCTTCGATTTCGTTTGGGCCACATCCTAGGAAGGCTGATCGAGATTAGCCTCGGAGCCCTGGGAAACATCCCCTTCTTGGGAAGGCTTGGCAGGATCGGTCTCGGTGCCCTGGGGAACATCAGTAAGGGGAATGGCCTGAAGGGGCTGAACAAAGATGACTGGCTTCTCAGCACAGGAGATCTGGGCACTGACTGTAGACAGGGTGACCTCCTGAGGCATCTCGGGATTCAGACCTCCAGGTGCTTTTGTAGCGGCATGAGGCTCTCCTCCTTTAGTCGACTCGCTAGGAGGGACGATGATCTGTGCAGCTTCTAACTGAGCAGCCCTGTCTCGTGTGGATCACTCATAGCCTCGGAGCTGGCGAAGGTAGTCTCACGGATGGCTGAAGGATAAAATATGCTCTCTGCCTTCCACAAGTCAGACGAAGCTTCCACCCCATCTTGTTTGAGGGCCTCTTCCCAAACCTGGGAGCAATATAGCCTGCATACTCTCGGGATTTTAGCTTTAAGGGAGGCCTGGGTTTCAGCTACTCCTGTCTCGTAACCCTCCTCCTCTGCCACGCCTTTAGCATTGTCTGCCATAATCAGTTTCTTCTTCAAGTCACCGATCTGCTCCTTAGCTATCTGCAATTGCTCCTCGGCATCGAGTAGGCGCTTTGTCTGTTCCTCGGCCTGTTTTTGGGCACCAGTTAAACCTGCCAAGGCACTATCCCTGTCTCGGGTAGCCTCCTTTAAATCCTCCCTAGCCTTCGCGAGGTCAGCCTCAGAAGTTTTGAGGGTCCGTGCAGCATCTATGCGTTTGGTGCGTTCATCCTCAGTGGCCTTACTCTGCCCCTTAACTTCTGCCTCCATCCTATAGGTGACCTGGATAGCCTGCCAATTGAGACAAGTATATTGTGAATGAAAATCTGGGAGCTAGAATTGATAGAGCCTTCAGTTTCAAGAGTCTTACCATACCTAGGTACCTCTTCACGCTAAGGAAAACCTCCTGCATCCTCATGTTCTTTAACTCTTCTATATTAGTAGGAAGTAGCATGGTTCTCCCTAATGCGTCGGCCACATAACCGCCGTCGCAATCTCCAAGGTCCTTCATGGACGCGGTTTCTAACAATGGCTCCCCGTGAAGTATTGGGGTGGGAAGCCAAGCGCTCGGCGCGGATTGGGCTTCGATCCCTTTCCCCTTGCTTTGGGCGGATTGGGCTTCGATCCCTTTCCCCTTGCTTTGGTGCCCAATCTTTAACTGTTTTTGAGCTCGCGGGGCTTCATCCCTCTCTTGAGAGGATTGGGATTTTCCCTCATCCATGGGCTTCTTCCCCTTGGGACTCCTCTTTCTCTTTGAGTCAGTAGGCTCCGGCCGAGGAGGCAGAGCTGATTGAGGAGGAACAGGAAGTTTAGGGCGGGGAGATTATGGCTGCGACTTAGTAGAGGAAGACCTAGTCTGGATGGGCTGAGGCTGAGACGGGGGAATTGGAACACTAGATTGCGGTTTTCCCTGTGCACCCTTCCCCGGTTAACCCTCGATGAGGCCGAATAAGCTAGTCGGGGGCTTTCTCTTAAGACCCATCTCAGCTCGAGAGGATGTTCCCACTGACAAAAGTTTCACCTCGGACAAGTCTGGGTCACCTAGATCACCAGAAGGATCCTCGGATGAGTCAGCTTGGTCAAATGCCCCAAAACCCTCCTCGGACAGACCCAAATTACCTTCGTCCTCCGCTACTTGATGAGACGACGAAGAGCCCACCAATGGGATGCCCTCTAGGATGGGAGATCCTTCGAAGATCAGAAACCCTTGTTCGACCACGGTAATTTTTGGAAGCCGAAGACAATTAGCGCTGACCATGTGCTTTGGGTCGGCAAATGACTTCTAAATGGGATCGTACCCTAAGATTTTGTGAGCGGCTCTGACTTGACCATCCTCGTCATTCACAAAAACTGCCGCTTGAAGAACAATCTCCAAATCAACCCGGTTAATCAGATGAAAGTGTCGGTGGAAGGCGTTTGGATCTGCAAAAAGAGACATGTACATGGTTAGTAACCGAACCACACCAAATTAAAATGGTGCAAAGGATTGGCACCCTTCTACTCTCTGTACCCCACCTAGTTCTCCCTCTACCATTGGGCATGGAAGGCCATCATGCCATTCCCTGGATACGATAAGAAAGTCCTTGTTCAACCCCTTGTTGGAGTCGGGGGAGGCATTGGATTAGCCGAACCCTATCGTCTCTCGTCTTCATGTAGTAGGATTTGCCCTTCAAATTTTGGAGATTGTAGCACCAATTTAAGTCATGATGGGTTAGTCTTAGCCCCATTTTTTCATTTAAGGCATCCACACAACCCAGAATCCTAAACATATTGGCGGCGCACTGGGTGAGAGCTAATCGGAAATGCCTAAGGTAACCCGTCATTACCGGCCCCATGGTGATTCTCATACCCCCCTCTACGAAGGCGAGAATGGGAATTACCACCTCGCCCATCCTTCTCAGAAGATCCCACTCCCCCGTTTTATAGTGCCTCAAACTCATGTTGGGGGGAATCCTATAATCGGAGATGAACTTTTCCATCGCCTTTTTAGTATCAACCAATTTTCTCAATCTCAATTTAACCATCTCTAAGAGTTACTACACAAACTCAGTGGATGACGGGAGAAGGAGAGGAACCAGAGAAAAATAAACCCAGAAAAGAAAAAACACGAGTTAGTGAAGGCAAAGAACTTACAGAGAGGAGGAAAGGTGCCTCGGACAGGTTTTTTGTGTTGGAGATAGACTTGAATTTGGATAAAAGTTTGGATGAACCCAGGATATATGCACTAGAACTCTTAAGTGCAAAAGTGAAGAGACAAATCAGTTCCAAAAATCATTTATACCTCCCATTGAAAGTAGCTGCACGAATTTTCTCGCCCATAAAGGCAAGGAAATTTCTACCGTTAGATCACCATCGCGCCGTTGAACGTGGGAAGCACAGAGCCGCCTGCATTTAATGAAAACACGTTTCACCTTCCAAAGGCTCCAGGAACGTGTCTCGGGCAGACGAAGAGTCTCGAGAACCAATAGGCGACAAGGATTGACAAGTTTCGACAGAGGCCTGATGTCATCAAAACCCTCCTATCCGACCGAGGATCCGGACAGCAGGATTTTGAGGGGCTATTGTGGGGCCAGAGAACTTATGACCCGGCCCACTTTCCATTAGGACCTAGGGCCCGTGCCGAGGAGAGTAATTGCCGAGGACAAGTGGTGAAAGACCAAATAGCCTAGAGATGCGGCCGATGATGACCCTGTCCTCGGCAACCCAAGATTTCAAAGGGAAGAGCGACATGTCGTCAAAGGCAGCCTCCAAAGCGCCCCCAAAAGAATAGGCGAGTAGAATGGAACTTACATGGGAGTACGAAGTGGGGGTGGTTCGAGGTAAAGACGTCACCTCCACATTGAATGCGCCCACAAACGTCCTATCCATATTAATGAGAAAAGACTCCTAAACAGTGTAACTTCGGTTATTGCAACTAATAGAAGGTGGGGGGAGGCGGTTGATGGGACAGGTACTCGAGTAGGTACCTGCCTGATCAACAGATGGAGGGTCAGGATCAACCGAGAAGGGCTATATAATGTAAAGGTTTATGCGCCAAAAAAATGAGGAGGCCAAGGACCAGAGCCTCCCAGACCATGCCGACGAGAAAGACTTCTAGAGCAAACACGGTTTATTTCTGTATGAGTACCATGACCAACCACCATCCGGTGACCAAGGCCTAGCCTTTCAAGCCCACGCTCTACAAATTATATTGTTTGGGCTCTTAACGTGCGAACCCAATACCATTTTTGGGGTCGTTACAAATTGAGTCCTTACGCTACATAGGCTAAATCTTTTTACGTATTTCGTATTGCGCATTTTATACACACTTATGAAATTATCTTTTCAAAACACGATTTCAATTGATATGACATTATATCCCGTGTTTGTGTGTGTCTAGAAAGCCAAAGAAAGAGCAGAAAACGCTAACTGCACACACACACACACACACGGAGTGAGTGGTTGATGTACCAATGTAGTATCAAAGGAAAAAAGAAAACCAAATTTTAAATTTTTTCAATATGAATAACAAAAGACATAACAATGAGAGAGAGGTTGGTGTACTATTTTTTTGATACATAGCCACGCACAAGGAGTTACTGACATTTTGTGATAGTAACTCTACACTGATTTTGCAATTTTTAAATTTACTAGTGAATTTTTATCTTTTCATTTGGATGTAGGTTAAAAGTGGAATGATGTAAATCCTTGATACTCTTACTTGTGTAAAAAATATTATTATGATTATTATTAATAATTTATGGAGATATTTAAAAAAGTCATAATATTTTTATAATTAACTTTTGTGTGGGAGTGGTGTTGAAGTTGAAGTTGAAGTTGAAGTTTAGGAGAGCATTAGAGTATTAGCATCGGGAAATGCTACTCTATTATATTTTATCATCTCAAAAGTTATTTTATCAATTATACCATCTCATTTTATAATACTTTCAGCATTCCAAATTTTTATTTTCCTGTTCTACTCATTAAAATAATATATCTACACAATAAAATAATATTTTCTCCAATCACCATCATTTATTATTTCTTTCTCCCAATCTCCATCACAATAAAATATTAGTTTTTTTTTTAGAATTGTACTACAGTGCAGTTTCCCAAAATGTATTGCATATAGTAAGATAGAATTGCACTATAACACTATTGCAAAAAAATTTACAGTACTTAACAATAACATTTTCTGATGCAATACATTTTAAGACTTAAAATGCCAAATATCTCTTACATTTGGCATTAGCATTCCAGAATGCTAATGCTCTTACCCAATATATAAAACAGCTTTAAATTAGTTGAGAGAGAGAGAGAGAGAGAGAGAGAGAGATGTACATCAGTACATGTAGAGGCCAGGTTGAGAGGGGAGTGAGTAATATTTTTGGTTGAGATAGTACACACTACACACAGCTCAGCAAGAAGAGAGCAACACCAGCCTGTCTTCTCTCTCTCTCTCTCTCTATGAGAATAGAGATGAGGCTCGTCCAGTACTCTTATTCCTCCTCTACCCAGGCCCAGTACTCTTCTTATTCCCACTTTTCTTTTTTCTCTTCTTCCAAACCCAAGCTCTTCTTCAAAATACCCCGTTGGCCTCGCATGGACTCCACTCCTCATCACCGAAAGACTAATCATAATCATAATCACAATCACAATAACAATAACAAGAAGAAGGAGAAGATTGTTGTTATAATGGGGGCCACTGGAACAGGAAAATCCAAGCTTTCCATCGACTTGGCCACTCGATTCCACGCCGAGATTATCAACTCCGACAAAATGCAAGTCTACAATGGCCTCGACATCACCACCAACAAAATCCCACTTCACCAACGTTGTGGCATCACTCATCATCTCCTAGGCGAGGTCGACCCAGTCCTCCACGACGACTTCTCACCTCTCGATTTCCGAAACCTGGCTGGCTCAGTCATCTCCGACATCGTTTCCAGAAGAAAACTACCACTAATCGTAGGTGGCTCCAACTCCTTTGTACATGCTCTCCTTGTCGACCGCTTCGATCCCGTAGGTGACTCCAACGTATTCGACCCCTCGTCCCGCTCCTTTCCCTCCTCCACTTTAAGGTACAACTGTTGTTTCCTATGGGTCGACGTGTCAATGAGGGTCTTGTCGGAGTACCTGTCGCTCCGGGTCGAGGACATGTTCGACTCGGGGATGTTGGACGAGTTGACCGAGTTTTTCAGCGAGTTTCCCAGTCGCTCCGGGTTGAAGAAAGCAATCGGAATACCTGAGTTTGAAAATTATTTTAAAAAGTACCCACCACATGGAGGTGGACGTGGTGGTGATCCGGTGCGGACGGAGGAGGCATATATGGACGCGGTGAGGGAAATAAAGGACAACACGTGTCAGCTAGCAAAGAAGCAGATAGGGAAGATCGTACGGCTAAAAGGAGCAGGGTGGGACCTACGGAGATTAGATGCCACGGAGGCGTTTCGAGAGGTTATGTCAAATTCAAACGTTTCGGGGTCAGAAATTTGGGAGAGGCAAGTGTTGGAACCAAGCGTGAAGATTGTGAAGCGATTCTTGGAGGAGTAGGTTGAAAATTCCAGCCTTTTACAGCTATTCATTTAGGTTTTTTTTTTTTTTTTTTGGGTTTCTCTCTCTCAAACTCTAACCCATTCATTCAATATTCTTTTTTAGTTCTTTACTCTTGTAAATAGGGTTTGGACTTCAGAAAAATTTTGGGTGGGAGGGTCCTCAATTCAATCGGGTTGGACTTTGGGGTTGAGTTAGGTGAATGGGGCAGAGAGGAAGAGGACCAATTTTTGCTATAAGGAGACTCCCAATACTAACATACCAAAAAAAAAATGAAATTGATTGCAAAAACTAACTTTGTGCATTTTTATTTTTGTTAACTCTAGCTCTATCACTTTCTTTTATATATGTTTTTAGTGCATGTAGAGACATCAATCATGTATCACATTTGGCGTCACATTTGGCGTGTGGAGTCTGGAATAATCACCAACTCTTATAGTTCATTCTTTCAATAGCGTCAGCCAGCCTCGGCCACATGTGGTTGCCTTTATGGTTTTCCAGCTTTTGGCTGCACACAACAAAATGGCTTTTTTTTTCTTTTTTTTTTTTTCAAGGATAAACTAATCATATTAACTTCTTTATTTATATGGATCTAGTTAACTGATGTACTTAATGCATTAGATTTAATATAAATTTTATGAAAAATATAAAAAAAAATTATAATTTTTTTTTCATATAAAAAATTTTTTAAATTATTTTCTACACGACCTTAAGTCATTCATTAACAAAATCCAATCTTTATCAACATTTTTCTAAGTATAGAGCCTTCAAAGATGGCTTAAAATTAAAAGCCTTAAATTATAGCCATCGTATCTTTAAACTTAATCCTCAAACTTTGTGCTTCCTCAAGTTTATTATTTATTAACTAGATATTTCCTAAATTAACTATTCAATATGGAATGGTTATATTAGACTCTGTTTTATTAGTGAAATCCGATGCCACGCCTTACACACACACACACACAAAAAAAAAAACCATTCATTAAAAAAGAAGTAAACAAAAAAGAAAAAGAAAATAAACCTAGATATTTTCCTTCACGTAAAATATGGCTGAAATTTTGGCTGAAGTTTAATGCATGTACCAGTTCTTTTTCCCCAGGAAGAGAAACTGGGGGCAGTGGAGCTCATCTGCCAAAATTGCACTGTCTTTTTTATGAACCCAGAAATACATAAAGAGTGTAAAAACAAAATATGATTCTCATAAAAAATTTTAAAAAAAAATAAAAAATAAAAAAGAAGAAGAAGAAGAGAGTAATGAGTATGAGAGTATATTTATCGGGAATGTGGTCCACAAATCGCAGTCCCAATGGACAGGTTTTTATAGTTAAGCCAGGATGTGGTGGAGGATACCTTATTTCTATTTTTGTACGATGAATTTAATCTCGTCTCTATCAAAATAAGTTACGGTGGAGAATGACAACTCGGATTTTCAAGTTGTGTGACTTATTTATTTATAATTTAATTTAATTCTTTCCAATCAATGATTGACACGTGGAAACAAGAAAGAATCTTTTGTGAAAAAAAGGTGTCGAACCATTAAGAAGTCAAATACATCTTAACTTATAATGTGCCATTCCCATATTGCCAAAGGTATAGTTAGGGAAATGTTAACGAGTATACTTAAAGCACTGATTAATAATTCATTTTAAAAAAAAATTTATGGGAAATGAAAAAAAAGTAATTAATATTTTGACAACTTTTTTCATTTTCTATAAAAATGGTATCAAAACTTTTCTAAAATGGATTATTAATGAGTGTCCTAAGGGAACTCGTTAGCATGACCATTTTCTTTTTTGAGGAAAAATTAAGAACGACTTGATAGCGCATTTCTCAATAATTAATTGAGGTCATGAAAATATGTGTCTGATAATAACTTTTTTTTTTAAATATTTATTTTTATAATATTTCTTATAATAAGTTAAGTTATAGTAAGTAGGGATGTCCATGCAACTCGAAGACCCGTCGAAACCGACCAACTTGACCGGAATCGACCCGTCACGGTCGGGCTGACACCTCCAACGGGTCGATGATGGGTCTTAAACCGTCAGAACCGACTCCAGCGGCTCGAGTGGTGGGTTTCGTCCTCAAAAACCCGAGCCACCCAACTCACCCAACAAAAACTCAAAGAACGATGAAAATCACAAAGATCCAGCGACGATCTAGCGCTTCTTAGCTTCGATCCGGCCACGTTTGGGCATCCTTCACTCAGATCAGCTCAAATTCGGCCAAGATCTAGTCTCTTCCTTACTCAGATATGCTTTATTCCAGCGAATCCAACCCAGATCTACTCAAACTCAACCAAAAATCCAGTAAGCCTGACTCCGACTCAGCCAAATCTTGGCCAAATTTTCATAGATCCAAAGGAATCTCGCCCAACTCTCGTTAGATTCAGCCAGATCTGACAAGATCAGGCCAGATTTCGGCCAAAAACCAGCGAATCGAAAAACTCGAAACTGACCAATTCAAACCCGAAAACTGATACAACCCGATCCGGTTGATTTGAAACTTCTGGTAGGTCGGTTGCAGGTCGAAATCTTCCCCACCTGATAAGGTCAAGTCAAGTCCGGGTTGGGCACAAACCTAACCTGGCCTGACCCGTGGACACCCCTAATAGTAAGGGTATGTTTGGATACTATTTATTGTTGAAAACTGAAAACTAAAAATATTGTAACAAAATGATTTTTAAATATGTAAATAATGTCGTGGGACTCAATTTTAAAGTTATATTTATGTTTTTTCGTACTTGCAGGTTCCGTAAACAGTGCACGGGACTCACAGAAAAAACGCCAAACGCAAATTTTTTTTTTTTTCCTTTTCAGTGCAATCCAAACATACACTAAGTACCAAAATACAAATATAAATAGATATTAAGATTATATTTAATAGAAAAAACCCATTCCAACTCTATACCACAACCTTATTTGTTTCTCAAGATCTTTATACCTTAGAATCAAGGTTGAAATCTTTCCTCTCACATTTATAATAATTAAAAAAATAATAATTAAATTTACTTATTTATAATTTGTAATCTCAGCCTCTAAAATTTTTGAACCTCTATTGTAGTAGTTCTATTACATTAATGCAAGTAAATTTAGGCTAGATCTTTAATTTTTAGTTCGATTTACTTGCTTTATTATTATTTTTTAGTTTTAGTTCGAGTTAGTCTTGTGGTTAATTTAGTCATGCCTTGATCACAATTAATCATGTATGCATCATTTAATCATTATACCTTATCTTAAGCTCTTAAGTTAAGGACATTTTTCTTCTCACGCCAGGTGAGTATTTTTTTCTCTAGGGAGAGACTTTTCTTCTCACACTCTGGGTGAGGACTAGTTAATTTTTAGTGTCTATCTGCATCATTGTTTGAGTTTAGTGGGATCTATTCGATGTTTTTTTTCTTATTTATATGATTGATTCAGATTTTATAAACAAGTTGCAAAGTATAACTTTGATGGAGGAGGAGGGAGAAGTCATTAAGGTTGGGGTCTCACAGAGGGAGAGGATGTTGGAAGAATGTTCCCTTAGTTTGTTGGGGAGGTTTCTCACTACACGTGCTTTCAACCAACGTGTGACCAAGGATTTGCTAAGGTCTGTGTGGAGATTGGGCTCGGACCTACGCATTGTTGACGTAGGGAATGATATTTTTCAATTCAGATTTACAATGGAGAGTCAGTTGAAGTGGGTGCTAGCAAATGGTCCGTGGAGTTTTGAAGACCACCGTGTGGCATTACGAAGATGGGAGAGAGGTATGACAGCCACTTCAGTAAATTTCATTTCAATGCCGATGTGGGTTCAGGTATGGGGTTTACCTTTTGACTTGTTAGTGGAAGAGGTGGGTAGGGAAATAGGCAGTGGTTTGGGAGAAGTACTAGAAGTTGATTTGAAGGCGTTTTCGTCTGATCAAGCTCACTTTATCAGAGTAAGGGTGGAGTTGCTGCTGGACAAACCATTACGTCGTGGAGGAGTTGTCGCCAGTCCCAAAGGAGATAAGGTTTGTATTGGTTTCAAGTATGAATGCTTAGTTGGGCTTTGTTATCAGTGTGGTCGGATCGGTCATGAGTTTAAGGATTGCTCTGTTCAAAGGGACCGAAAACAGGGGTTTCTTCCTTATGGGGAGTGGTTGAAGGCGAGGTATCGTAGAAATCATGGTAATACAACCAAAACAAGACGCAACCCGGGGTGGCGAGATGAGGATGTCCAAATTGATCAGAGGTCTCGAGGTCCCCCACAAAGGAAGATAAATAAGCAAGGGTATCTAACAATTGGAAGTGGAAGTGGAAGGAAATCTTCTACGCAGGTGGGTAGTTTACCTGAAGATGGAAGCTTTGACGATGCTCCAGTAGATGGTGGAGTTATAGTCGAGAAGGATGCTGTGAAGAATCACGTTTCGGTTTCTGTGGAGTTGGTTATGGAAATCGATCGTGCCATCCAAACTGGTTCAGAGTTTTCAAATTTAAAAACGCCTCCAATTGACTGCGTGACAGAAAATAACGTGATTCCCGCGAAATTGATTGAGGTGGTAGTCATGGATGAGGATAATGTCATTGCACCGATTTTTGAGGGATCAGATGTAGGTTTCATGATCGATTGTGGCAACGTGAAAGGAAACAAGACCACTGTTAAGGGCCGGCCCAAAAGGAGTGGTTATATGGATAAATATGTTAGTCAACCTTTGCATATCCCAAAAAGAATTGAGTCCATGGAGAAGTCTACGATTGGAAGCCCAAAAGCAATGATGAATTGGAAGAGGCTTGGCACAAGATCTCAGACTCTTATCAAGTCTTCAATTGATGATGTGGAACTTGGACATAAAAGGAAGCAACCAGAAAATATGAATAAAGAGATTAAGGGTGTTAAAGGAGAAAAGAAACAGAGATCTTTGGAGATTGAGCAAGGTGTTGTGTCAACCAGGGGATCGATGGAGGTTGCAGGGCAACCATGCCGGGTATGAAACCATTCCTAAGCTGGAAATAAAATAAAATAAAATAAAATTATCATCACGTCGATGTCCATATAAGTCAAGAAGGTGTCGTTTGGCATTTTTTTCAAGTTTTCTGGGCATCCAAGTGAAGATTCATTTTTCTTATCGTTATTTGGATTATGTAGGGTTTTTTTTTTTTTTTTTTTTTTTTTTTTTTTTTTTTTTTTTTTGTGTGTGTGTGTTCTTTACAGTGTTAATTGTGCTTCTCTAGCGTTTGCTAGTGATTCAAAAGAGAAAAAATGGATCATATGTCTCATTTCTCTTCCCCATTGTATATCTGTTTCTTAATTAATAAGGTCTACTATCGTTTCCTCTTAAAATAAATAAATAAATAAAATAAAAATAAAAAGCTCTTTAGTTATGGTAGTACCAAAGCCTCAATTCTTTGAATGTTCAAATCAAAAGTAAATACCAATTGAACATGAGTTAAACTTTTAGTTGGCTCAAATCAAAATTATTCAGTTGAATAAAGATATCAGTTGTAGATAAACTAAAAGCCATGAATATTCAATTTAGTGGAAATAAAGAACTTTCAGCATATGAATATGAGGTTTGACGTTGGATTTATGGCATCTAATTTGCAAATTGGCCGAACATTTTAGGTGCAATAATGTTCACGCAAGAGTCTTGGGTATTCTCGTTTATCCCATTTTTGTACTTTTGACTTTATGTGCAATGAAATCTATTTTTATTTTTTAACCAAAAAAAGAAAAGAAAAAGGAACTTAATAGCTTTTATAATTAATTGGCAAATATACCTACTATTAAGTTCCATCTTCTTTTGCATTTACGTGAAATTTGTTATGAAAGAGCCTTTTAATTTGATATTTCGTTAAAATATATCCTGGTTTTTCCAAATAAATTGTGTATTTTGAAAATGATTGGTGTATTTTTCTTTTAGATGGTTAGAGGCTAACTATCAGTGGCGGCGCCACGTTAGAGTCAGGGTGTTCCCGGGAACACCCTGACTTGAAATGTTTTTTTTTTTCTTTTTATATAATAATTAATTTTTTTTATTTGTTTATCCTTAAAAAAAAAAAAATGAGGAACACCCTTAAGAAAATGAGGAACACTCTCAAATTCAAAAAAATAAAAATAAAAATTATTTGTTCTACTTTCAAGAAAAAAAAAAAAAAAAGCCCAAAAAAATTTTGAACTAAAATTTGGAAAAAAAAAAAAATCGTAACAGTGCAAGCCCACAAAAAAGCCCAACATCAATCCTAAACGTAAAGCAAACCCAATCTAAACCAAAAAAAACAACCCAACAGATGCAAACCCATGGATTCTAAAAAAAAAAAAAAAACCAAAACCCAATATACACTGCAAATCACTCAATCAGAAACCTTAAATCACTAATTAGATATCACTAAAGCAAACCTAGAGACAAAAACGTCAACAGAGCAACGCATCCAATTGACAGATCGGGCATCGCTGCATCGGAGATCGGTCAGCCAACACAACTCGAGCTCCAATCTAGAGCACATCGCATCGGGATTCGGGCATCGGAGATCGCTCACTGGATCAGATCGGAGATCGCCGATCGGTCACGTCGCTTGTCGCTCGGCTCGGTCACGTCATTTGCTCCGTCGCTCGTCGCTTGCTCCGTCACCCGTCGCTTGTCACTCGGCTTGCTTCGTCGCCCATCGCTCGTCGCTCGGCTTACTACGTCGCCCGTCGTTTGAGCGCCCGTCGCTCAAGGTATTTCATAACTTCTATCTTTTTTTTTTTTTTTCTCAGTCTCTCTCTTTATCTGAAAAATTAAGGCTCTCTTTATTCTTTTAAGACTTTAAAAGTTAACTTTAATAATTTATCTGATTCTTTTGAATAACTGTGATTGGCTCAGCTTATCTTTTAACTTTATTAATATTTTGACTCTGTTCTTGATTTTTTCTTTTTGGCTTTATCCGTGTGTTGGTGTTGGTGAGACTTGGTGAGATACAGTTAATTATTTTATTGTGATTTGGGATTGTGAAATTTTCTGATTGGCAGTAGTTTCTTGTGCTGGGGTTTGTCTCATTGTCTATTGAATGGGGTGGGGGTGGATGGGCACATCACCTGGGACTGGGTGAGGAATTTGAATTGGGGGAAGTAAATGCACATGGTGCAACTAATAAATAATAATTTAATTAATCAATAATTAATTAAGGGAAGCAACTAATAAACAATAATTAATTATTTAATTAATCAATATATTATAACAGATAAACAAATTAAATTATGTTAGGCTAAATAAAAATTAATAATTTTATAATTAATGAAACAATAATATAACAAATTATAGTTTATAAAAGACAAACAAATTAATTAAACAACTAAACAATAATAATTAATAATTTTATTAATATTTCAAATCAACTTATGGTTCATTGTTTATTATTTTGTTAGAATTATGGACAAATATTTGATAAAAAAACTACGTATCCAAGATTCATCTACTTGATGATGGCTTTGGCCTTTGGATCTTTCAATTAAAAAAAAAAAAATTAGGAACACCCTGAAAAAAATTCCTAGAGTCGCCATTATTAACTATATTTATGTGTTATTTGAGTAGAACAATCTCCGATTGATGTACTACTTGTAAAAATAACCACCATAGAATACTATTTTCGTTTTACAACTAATTGATTCTTTAGAGTGTAATAGGAACTTTGCACACTCTCTCTCTCTCTCTCTCTCTCTCTCTCTCTCTCTCTCTCTCTCTCTCTCTCTCTCTCTCTCTCTCTCTCTCTCTCTCAGAGGAGACTTATTGACAATGAAAAACAAATAATGAAACAAAGTTAGCGACTTTGGATTGTGGTAGAATTGTCACATTACCATTTTTTTTTTTTTTTTTTTTTTTGGAGAATCTCACATTACCAATTTATACCAATTTAAGATCATAAAGGACCGTTCTTTTGCATCAACATATGGTTCGGTTCTTTTAGCTCTCTCCCTCTTTCTATATATATATATATATATATATATATATATATATATATATATATAAAAGAGGATTGTCAGATTGCCAAATTTCAGATCATTAATAGGAACATATATACTTTTTCTTCAATAGTTGATAATCCAGTAAAACTAATAATAATAATAATAATTGATAAATAGAAGCAAGCCTCTGTTGTACAATGCAAAGTTTCAGGAGGAGCTACTGAAAATATGTCTAGATCATCATCATCATGTCAATTCAAAGGCATGGGGCTCTTTCCTTTGGTTTCCGTTATCAGCTAGAGAAGTTAACTTTAGGTTCATAGCACGGGTAGTTGACATTGAATTGGGTCCCAATTATAGGTTGCCCTACCTCTAATATCTACTATCTAGCCATCCAGCTCATTCGATGAGACTTATAAATTAATTAATTTCACTGTAGTTGACCATTTTTGCATCAATATACAGATCTGTCAATCTGGCCAAAATAAATAAATAAATAAATAAAGACCAACGATGTTTTTCTTCCAAAGAACTGCAACCTATAACCACTTATTAGACATAAGTTTATTCGTATGCTAAATTCTAATATGGCCCAACAAACAGCAAACTTGTTTTACAAAATAACTTAATTGTAGTACTTAAGTGATGTATATTTAGTTTTATAATTAAGTTCCAACACATGGTTGCATTAATCAATAAATTACAGACTACAAACAACGTTTTCTTTTTCAAGGATAATTAAATTCAATAAAACTATGGGTTTGTTTGAATTGAACTTATTTTTGCTAAAACTGCAAACTGAAAACTGAAAACATTGTAGTAAAATAATTTTTAAATGTGTGAATAGTGTCGTGGGACCCGTGAACAGTATGTGAACAGTACATGAACAGTGCGTGAATAGTATTTTTTGTCCCCTGCACAATACAATCATGTGATATTACTGTTCACACGTAGGGGAAAAAAAAAGTTTGAAAACGCAAAACGTAAATACCACATTCAGTTGAATCCAAACGGGTACTATATATTTAGATTTAGTTCATTAAATTTTATTAGAAAATTTAATGTATTGTACCAAAGTTTTATCTAATCTCTTATGGGTTGGTTGCAAGTAATGTCTCACCATTATTTTGAACCACACATCTATGGATTCCATATGTTGTATACAAAAAATGCATAAGATACCACATTAGAAGTTGTCTCAAATTTCATTCTTAATTTGATTTGGTTTGTGTTTTTCCTAAGAGTAGAAGGAAAGTCTACTCCTTGTTAAATAAATAAATTTTAATTCTTTGTCTACCAAGACATGTATTTCTAGTAAACAAAGGAATTAATATTGAAATCTTATATAAGGACGGTGATACAAAGGGTTTGGTGGTTTTGACCAAAGTGGCCTCCCCCACTTACAAAGATGAGAAGACTTTTAGAAGAACATGAAATAAGTTTATTGAATTAGATTGAGAGGGTTCCATAAATAGTTTGTTATTTGTGAATGTTCTTTGAATATGTAACCTCTCTCATTAGTTTCATAAAAAAAGAATTTTAGGATTGATCTAATTAATAATTCTTCTTTCTTGATTGCAAAATACTTAGATTTTGAGGTTGAAAAATATATTCTTTCTTTCCCTTTTCTTTTATTTTTCTTAGTTAATTTACTAATTTTAGTTATAATTATAAAAGTTAAGAACACAAACAACAGGAGATTAACTATATTTGTATGTTTGGGTGATGATAGAGCTAAAATGATAAAGAAAAAAAAATTATGTTTTGAAAATCATCTTTGTTTTTTTAATTGGTTTTGTAATTCTAGTGAATAAAACATGATGATGAATAGTTTCAATAAGGCGAATTGAAAGCACTATTGTAGTGTCAAATTGTTTGTTTTTGCATTTTCTTTAAGTTATACTTATACAATTTTATTTTCTTCATTTTTATAGTTATCAATTCATCAATTTTTTTTTTTTTTACTTGCCAAACTAATGGTACTCTTTCTCATTGGCTCATCCCTTATAAGGGAGAAAGAGGAATGAGATCTTTTCAATGTGGGACAAAGAATTCAAGCCAAGGCAAAGCAAGACAATCAAGCCAAATAGCCAAAACCAAAAGCAAAAATTCTTGGTAACTAATGGTACTCTTTCTCATTGGCTCATCCCTTATAAGGGAGAAAGAGGAATGAGATCTTTTCAATGTGGGACAAAGAATTCAAGCTAAGGCAAGGCAAGGCAATCAAGCCAAATAGCCAAAGTCAAAGGCAAAAATTCTTGGTACCTACATTACTTAAATCTGTTTATTTATTTATTTATTTTTATTTTTATTTTAATTAGTTGCTAGATAGAATATGGAAACATAATTTGGTTGTATAAGAGATTAGAGTAGCCTCTAACTTTAGAATGAAGGAAAATTGCTAGAAAATTAAATATCGAATCAATTATAGATGATTTTTGAGATTTTATAAGAAAAATTTAGAATAACATCTTGTGGGGCCCAACAATATATGGGCCAGGCCCACTTGTTCATGGGAAGCTTTAAGGCCCAAGCCGAAGAAGGTGGCAGTCCAAGCTCATTAGCGCAAAGCACAAATGGGCCCAGAAAAGCGACCGAGGACGGTGCAGCCCTCGGCTGGCTCAAAGCTCCACCAAGAAAAAGGGCAAAAGCGGCATAGGAAATATCTTAAAATAAAATCTGAAATATCTAGGACAGGCTGCCCTTACTGCCTTTTCCCGGACTGAACTTGGCACCTAACAGAGCCTTATCCATTAACTTTATCAACAACTCTCAACGACTTAGGTCTGAGACTGATGGGACAAGTATCAGTCTTGGAAAGGTCGACCCTACACGTGGACGAAGGAAATTGAATGCATGCTAGTATAAAAGAAAAAATATGTAACCTAAAGCTAGAGGTCCCAGGGAAAAAAGGAGGAGGGGTTCCAGAGGCGGATACGCCTGAACCATATATGGGCTCCTTAACAAAACCACAGCCGGGTAACACGACTTAGCCTTTCGATCCCACTCTCTACAAATGATATTGTATGGGCCCATTTACGTGCAAACACAACTCAACTGCGGTTATACGCAAATCGTGTCCTTACAATTGGCGCTGTCTGTGGGGAGGCTTGCGTGTTAGCTCGAGCGGTGGAGAAGTTAAGCTTCTGTCGAACAAGGGACTACGAGGGTGCCTATATCACCGGCGACACATGGTTGCTATTCCAACATAAGCTCCCACTAGGGGCTACGTTCCACGGTGTCAACGACATGGGCAAGCCTAGGGGCTTCAAACATCAGGCCAGTTTCCCCCATCTTATTCGAGGAGCTAAGCCTTCGGAAGATAAGCAAATAAAGAGAATACAAGTTTTGGACAGAACCAAGGCCTTGTATGGTCCTCGGACCCAAGCCTCTGGGGAAACCAACTACTTAAAAAGACGATACAAGTTTTGGACAGAACCAAGGCCTTGTATGGTCCTCGGACCCAAGCCTCTGGGGAAACCAACTACTTAAAAAGAAAATACAAGTTTTGGACAGAACCAAGGCCTTGTATGGTCCTCGGACCCAAGCCTCTGGGGAAACCAACTACTTAAAAAGAGAATACAAGTTTTGGACAGAACCAAGGCCTTGTATGGTCCTCGGACCCAAGCCTCTGGGGAAACCAACTACTTAAAAAGAAAATACAAGTTTTGGACAGAACCAAGGCCTTGTATGGTCCTCGGACCCAAGCCTCTGGGGAAACCAACTACTTAGAAAGAAAATACAAGTTTTGGACAGAACCAAGGCCTTGTATGGTCCTCGGACCCAAGCCTCTGGGGAAACCAACTACTTAAAAGGAAAAATACAAGTTTTGGACAGAACCAAGGCCTTGTATGGTCCTCGGACCCAAGCCTCTGGGGAAACCAACTACTTAAAAAGAGAATACAAGTTTTGGACAGAACCAAGGCCTTGTATGGTCCTCGGACCCAAGCCTCTGGGGAAACCAACTACTTAAAAAGAGAATACAAGTTTTGGACAGAATCAAGGCCTTGTATGGTCCTCGGACCCAAGCCTCTGGGGAAACCAACTACTTAAAAAGAAAATACAAGTTTTGGACAGAACCAAGGCCTTGTATGGTCCTCGGACCCAAGCCTCTGGGGAAACCAACTACTTAGAAAGAGAATACAAGTTTTGGACAGAACCAAGGCCTTGTATGGTCCTCGGACTCAAGCCTCTGGGGAAACCAACTACTTAGAAAGAGAATACAAGTTTTGGACAGAACCAAGGCCTTGTATGGTCCTCGGACCCAAGCCTCTAGGGAAACCAACTACTTAAAAAGAGAATACAAGTTTTGGACAGAACCAAGGCCTTGTATGGTCCTCGGACCCAAGCCTCTGGGGAAACCAACTACTTAAAAAGAGAATACAAGTTTTGGACAGAACCAAGGCCTTGTATGGTCCTCGGACCCAAGCCTCTGGGGAAACCAACTACTTAAAAAGAGAATACAAGTTTTGGACAGAACCAAGGCCTTGTATGGTCCTCGGACCCAAGCCTCTGGGGAAACCAACTATTTAGAAAGAGAATACAAGTTTTGGACAGAACCAAGGCCTTGTATGGTCCTCGGACCCAAGCCTCTGGGGAAACCAACTACTTAAAAAGAGAATACAAGTTTTGGACAGAACCAAGGCCTTGTATGGTCCTCGGACCCAAGCCTCTGGGGAAACCAACTACTCAAAAAGAGAATACAAGTTTTGGACAGAACCAAGGCCTTGTATGGTCCTCGGACCCAAGCCTCTGGGGAAACTAACTACTTAAAAGGAAAAACTGTGTTACATGGATTCTCTAGTTTGCCCTCGGATCCTCAACACTAAAGGGGCCAGTATGGAATGGAGCAATGTGTTTCCAAAAGCATAACCGAAGTCTCGCACTGCTCGGTCACTCCCTCGGATGAGTTATTTAGAATTTGTCGTCCTCATACAATATTCTCGTGCTTACTCTGGAACGTTCAACCGTTATCTCGGTTAGTTTCCTAAGTTTAACTTACTATGAATTATTATTATTCTGCCTGATAGTGTCGATAGATTAGAATTAGTTGGATTATGCTTCAAAAGTTCTTGCTTTAAATACTGCCGAGGAGAAACACACACATGGAGCATTCAAAATAAGTAAAGAAATCGCCATTTTTTACTAAAGCAAAGAGATAGTACAGTGTACAATGAAAAGCTAGAATCAGTCTGTGTCAAAGCTCACTACATGACCAAAAGAAAGGAAGATACAAGAGAATAAGTAAAAGCCGAGGAAGTAGATCAGAAGAGAGGTTGGCTACAGCTCCAAGACCTTGCTCTTCTTCAATGCTCTCACTTGCCCACAACTCAAACAGCAAAAGAGACCCAACTTGAGCCTGACACCGCTGAAGGAAAGGTGCAGGGAGTTGGAAGCTGAGGGGCTTTCTCTAAATATTCGCCTGCCACAAGGGAGAGGCAGTGATGGCGGAGAATCTTTCTTCTGACACACCAAAGTTCTGGCATGAACAGAGCCTGCTTCGGATTTTGACTAAAAGAGGGGGAGACATCCTTTCCCCTCGATTGAAATGGAGCACTCTCTTGAACTTATGCTCCCTGTGCCCATACCTCACCATTTTTAGTCTCATAAGGGCACGACGCTCCTGTGGCGGAGGGAATTCTTTCTTCCCGATTCTCGCCTCAAACATGTTATGCTAAGGGAGGACAGCACTGAATATAGGAGCTGTGATTTGGGAGAAAACTAAAGAGTTGATGCGAGGGTGAAGTAACTTTCTCTCCTATCTGTTTATTTAAAGAAATAAGGTGGTGGCATTTAATGCACGCAGCGCCCCAAGGAACGCTACGGACAAGATGGCTTAGGCTCAATCTCCAATGCCACCTGTAACCATGGGATTAAAGGAGTCTCTGGAAGGTGCACCTCGAGCATTGGGATGCCAGAAAGCACCACTTAACCATAAACTACGTAAATACCCTTAAAATTATGGGCCAAGTAAACTCGCGGTCCAGGCCTGTTCTGCATGGGGGCCCAGGGGCCATGGCCCACACCGAGGAATAACTGTTGCCGAGGACAACTTGCTGCTCGGCACCTTGTGAAATACCTGTGAAAAAGGAGAAACTAAGCTCGAAGAATCTTGGACAGAACCTAGGCCTTGTGTGGTCCTCGGACCCGAGCCTATGGGGAAACCAAATACTGAGAAAACCTAAGTTTTGTTTTGGACAGAACCTAGGGCTGGCATGGTCCTCGGACTCAAGCCTATGGGGAAACCAAATACTGAGAAAACCTAAGTTTTGTTTTGGACAGAACCTAGGGCTTGCATGGTCCTCGAACTCAAGCCTATGGGGAAACCAAGTAATGAGAAAAAATCTAAGTTTAAGACAGAACCTAGGCGCTACGAAGTCCTCGGACTCAAGCTTTTTGGGAAATCAACTGCTCGGATGGAGAAGTTTCTCGGCTCAAATACTGGAAAAGGTTAAGGTCAGTATGCTCAGGAGATGACGAAACGGCCTGATGATCGTTAGCCTGAGGAAACTACTCATTGAGAAAGTGACATGTCCTCGGATAGCTACTTCTTACGCCTTATCTAGCACTTAGCCCCCATCTCGGCTAATTTAAGGTGAGTTTCATCCCTCACTAGTCGGCTTTGCTATGTTAAATAATTTTATTAAAGCCATGGTGAGACCTTTTTTATTAGCAAACATTTTAGCCTTATTTATTATTGATTCAAATACTATATTACGGTGCCGAGCAGCGCTGGTAAACTTGTAAAGGCATAAAAACGTAACATACAAAATAAATGAATAGTAACTTTTATTAGTATGGAAAATTGTTACAACGTACAAAGAAGGGCTTGAACAAGCTTATACAAAAAATGAACTGTCAAAGCAACACTAGCATCTGCAATACAGATAAGTAAATAGTCAGCTGCCTTTCAAACTCGCCTTCAAAGCTTTTCCAATCTCTACCTCAGCACTGCTCGTATCAGGAGAAGAACCTTTTTAGAAAAAGATAAAGGAGAAGGAAGAAGAATTGGAACACATGGAAGCACTTCAGCAAGCTCTTGTCACCGAAGAGTGCAAAGGAAGAAGATGGAGGAGATGAATGAGGAAGATGGAGGACATGAGCAAGAGAAGGAGGAGAAGAAGAGGGAAGCAATGAAAAGAAAGTAAAATGAGCAAAAGAGGGAGAAGGAAAAGCACCAGGATGGATCTGGTGGGGGAAAGAAGAAGAAAGAAAAGTAGAGGGTGGCGCCAGTGAACGAAGAGAGGAAGAAGCAGGGGCATTTAGTCCCTGCCCCAGTCCTGACTCCTAGCACACCGGTACCACATTAGATATGCTCATGAGAGAGCGGGTGGTGATGATGCTGTGTGTTCTCGGCTCAGTCACGTCGAAGGTGCAACGTGACGAGTTCCTGCTTCGGATTTTGGCTGAAAGGTAGGCGAGACAAATCTTGAGTCTCCGCCATCCTTGCCCTGATCGAGCCATCTCGAGCTTAGCCAGAACAAGGTATTTGTGGGATGGAGAAAGTATCTTCATCACCTATAACTGTGGTGAATGTATTAAGGGTAGAAGTATAATCAGAGAGTAAATGTAAATTCTGGGAGGAATCTAAGGACTTCAGTTTTCTGGGGGATTAAGGGATTCACATATGAGAGAAACAACACATGTTCACCCTCTTTATATAAGAGATGAAGAGGATGGCATTAAATATGTTCAAATCTTCAAGGAAATCTGCCAACAAGAATGCGCCTGTTCCGCTCCCCTACGTTATCAGAAGCCGTTGAATTAGAGAGGTCTCGTGAAGGGAAAGCATTAAAGACCTTCTTCGGGTAGCCAAACGGATGGAACGTATCAAGGCTAAATCAAGAAGGATATCTCGTATACCGGAGCATTTCCTGGGCATTTGGAGAATTGCCAACGTTGGGGAAGGGTCAAATTAAATAAACCGTAATGAATGTTCAGAGTTATCAAAACCCCCATTTCCAACCAAGAGGTAGGACAGCAGGGTTTTGAGGGGCTATTGTGGGGCCCAACAATATATGGGCCAGGCCCACTTGTTCATGGGAAGCTTTAAGGCCCAAGCTGAAGAAGGTGGCAGTCCAAGCTCATTAGCGCAAAGTACAAATGGGCCCAGAAAAGCGACCGAGGACGGTGCAGCCCTCGGCTGGCTCAAAGCTCCACCAAGAAAAAGGGCAAAAGCGGCATAGGAAATATCTTAAAATAAAATCTGAAATATCTAGGACAGGCTGCCCTTACTGCCTTTTCCCGGACTGAACTTGGCACCTAACAGAGCCTTATCCATTAACTTTATCAACAACTCTCAACGACTTAGGTCTGGGACTAATGGGACAAGTATCAGTCTTGGAAAGGTCGACCCTACACGTGGACGAAGGAAATTGAATGCATGCTAGTATAAAATAAAAAATATGTAACCTAAAGCTGGAGGTCCCAGGGAAAAAAGGAGGAGGGGTTCCAGAGGCGGATACGCCTGAACCATATATGGGCTCCTTAACAAAACCACAGCCGGGTAACACGACTTAGCCTTTCGATCCCACTCTCTACAAATGATATTGTATGGGCCCATTTACGTGCAAACACAACTCAACTGCGGTTTTACGCAAATTGTGTCCCTACACATCTCAATAAATGATTCAACTGAAATATATTAGGGGATAATTATTCTATTTCTTTTTATATTTTGTTAACACTTAATATTTGCTAGTTTTATTTTTAATGTATTAATTTAATATAAATTTTGGTGCTAAAATAGAGATTTTTATTATTTTTTGATACTTTTTGGTCCCTCAAAAATGAATTCCTAATTTTGTTCATGTGAATATTCATATTTATGCTTTTTTAAATAAATAAAAAATCGCAAAATGTTTTGAAAAAAAAAATTGTTTATTCTATTCAATCATTTTTTAAGTCATTATAATATCTGTATAATAATGGCTATAGTAAAAAGCTATTATTGTAGTTGTAAAACCATTAGTTTTTATTTATTTATTCATTTAATTTTGTAATAATTTATAAGAGCATAAGATGGCTGACAGACAGAGGCATGGGAAAATACCACTGATGGGCATATGCCCATATGCTCTGTCCCGCCAGCAATGGCACGGGGAGGCATTTTCTCGAGCTCTTAAAACTTAAAAAGTCTAATTATTTCGTACAATTAAATTGATGACCAAAGCTAGCTAGAATGAGCAACTAAAATCTCATTATAACATCTTATCAAAAAAAAAAAAAAAAAAAAAAAATCTCATTTTATTTTTAATTTTTTCTGATAAGCTTAAGAACTTTATTAACTAACACAGAGCAATAACATAACATAACAATAAGTCTATAAATAATTGCAATGGTTATTCACAAATTTTTTCATGACTGTTGAGATAGTAAATTGTCAATAAATTAAGAGGAGTCATTACGTATTCTTGATGTATACTCCAAAGTTATTAGTGTAAACAAACTAATTTAGAGCACAGTCTAGAGCCTATTGCGACTTGGAATCATCACATTTTTATATGTACTAATAAATATAAACAAAACCACTTGCACCAAGCACAAAATGCAACAATGCTTAGTATTCAAATTGCTGCGGTGCATGTGCAATGTGCACGAATAAGCATGAAAAATTTAGAAAACTCGGATTTAGGGACCATGAATGAGAGTGATATGTACCGAAGTACTTGTAATTAACAAAAATCTATGCGTATTATAATTACCCTAGCAAGCATGTTTGTACATTCCCACAAGAAACAAATTAAGGAGACTAAGAAAACAAGAATAGCTAGGTTGGTCCACAAAGGTTTGAATTCAAGCAACAGATTGTAATAGAATTATGATTAAAATTTTGCAATTAAAAAATTTGTACGGTATAGGTGAATAATGCCTAAACGAAATTAGTAGATTTGAACTTGTAAACAACTAGGAATTAGAAATATGGGGCAAATGGAACTATTTCATAGCATGCATTGATGTCTGGCAACACACTGGAATGAGATGTTTGCACACTCTTGAAAGGTTCTTCAAGGTCTATATGTATTTTGATTTGCTTTGAAAAGCTGTCATATATATATATATATATATATATATATAAAATTATATAGTTGTAATTGAAAAATTACCATAGTGAAACATCAATACAACTACGAAACACAAAATCTTGACTGTAAAATGAGACTTTATTTTCATTTCAATTTCAAGAAGATCATCATCCATTAGAAATGCATGAGACAAACAAATTAAAATAAAAGGATTGACAGTAAGGGTGGGTCCCATAAAGAGCACATGTGGTTTACAAAATTGAACCCCGTGCAAATCATGGCCAAACCTGTTGGTTTTAATTAATGAAGTTGTATCTAAGAATGTTTGCTTCAAGAATTAAAAACCAATAGAAAATATTTTTAATAAAATCAATGACAGAAAGGGGAATTGATCAAAAGGGTTTATGGGAGATCCAAGATTACAAGAAGGACCAAAGGTGTGAAAGACAAAAATATCGAGAAGAGAGTGAGTCTCAGTGCTCCTGAACAAAAATGTTTGCATGTACACCACTCATAATAAACCATTGCATTACAATATGCATAATGTACAGAGGAAAACATGATGGTTTTGGCAGCAGAAACCAAGAGCAGAACTTCTCTGCTAAGACTCAGACAAAGAGAGAGAAAGGCAAGCAAGTCAAGTCAGTGCGCGTGCGGTTCCTTTGCGCATGATCCTAAAACTCAGTATCATAGTAATTTTTTAATGACACATTTTTATGGGTAGAGAGAGTGTGTGTGTGAGACAATACTTGATCACTGCATGTTCCAACCAATATCGGTGCAATGTCTCATAGATTGCTGTGACCATTTGCAAGCACAACGAGAACATCGCGGGTTTTGTGAATTGCAATTTTTCATGCCACATTTTACTAATCCATTAATCATTACTACTCTTTTCTACCTAGAGTTTATCTAAGTTGACTCACTTTGACCACATCACATACTTATACTTCACGCTTAAGTCTTAACTCTTAATAGAAGGGCATCTTTGTGCATGTGTACTCACCCTAATTTTCTTATAACTCAAGTTACATATTTTTTTTCCTGACTAAATTTGAAAGAGTAGTTTAATCTTATTAAATGTAACATTTAGTTCACCTCAATAGTAGTTTTCATTGTTCATGAATATATAAATTATTTTTTTGTCTACTAATAACAATCTGTCACTTAAAATTTGTTTTGAAAATGTTATGAACATAATATTTTTCTACTTATTTTTTGTTAGTAACTTGTGTAAGTGATAAAAATTTATACCTCCGAATTGTTAGGATTAAATTATTTCAAATCTATATACCATAATGATTAAATTCAAAGTCTTTATAAAACTTGTAGTTAGTAGAAACTAGAAAGGAGGGGGTGGGGGGACTTACTAAAAAAAAATGAAAAGAAAGAAAAGAAATTATATATAGCTTGGCCAAAAAGAAAAAAAGAAATGAATTTTAACCTTGTAAAATCTGAGAGTTTTGGTGACTCTCTCTCTCTCTCTCTCTGATGTATGGTGACTCTTCAAAATGGTATCTTGCTATGCTGTAAATGTATGTGTGATAATTGCGTAGTGCAACATTTGTCTATTGCATAAAATTATGTGTTTGGGAATGTATATTTATGGAACTTTGATGGAAGAATATATGGTACATACTGAGCTGCAAGTTTCTCCAGGATGATCGGAGAATTTCTTAAGCTATTATGTGATCAACTGTAACTGTATTCTCCCAATCACCATTTCTTTGTTGCAAACTTGCAATGCATTGTTTTTAAACTGTTTTCCACAGAATATAATTTCAAAATGGAGTCAAATAGGTTGCATAATTTGTGGCTCCGCGAATCTATTTCACGCCAGTTGATAAAATTAGACTTTGCTGATTGCCTGATTGCATCATCTCTTGAAAAAAAAAAAAAAAAAAAAAAAAATTCATGAGATGGTGAGGAAGATAAGGGCTCATTCAAACATGATGTTAAAGTTGAGCCCATTATTTTAGTAAGATATCATTGGACCATGTAAATGTAGACCGTCAAAATTGGGCTTTTGATTGTTTCACATCCAACCTTTTTTTACATCATTTCACATTATATCCTTATTCTTTCGTATTATGTGTAAAAAAATGTGAATAATTAGTATGAATATGTGAATTTTATGCGACACATTTCACATCAAGCAGTGTGAAGCAACAATTCCTGGTTGAAAATTTCGCTTAACTTTTGCGCAGCTGGATGCTGCTAATGTTAAAAGTCCGATAATAAAGAAGAGGAATTATAAGAAAAATACGCTTCAGGCCCGGGCCCAGTTAATCCAACAGATTTCCCCAATCAATTTCTTTTAAATAAGCCCTACATATCGGGTTGCACAAAAAATTTTAGTACCACAAAAAAACAAAAAATACAATTTTTGCTAGTTATATATGATGCATACAATGAGTCATGAAGAGAAAATTATGAATTTTTGTAAAAAAGAATAGATAGTTAATAACAATATACCATGTAGGATAATTGTGGTAAAAATTATTACTGTAATTTTTATGTAATATTATTAATAGGGTTGCATACTTGGTTCTTAAATTCCCTGGTTTAATTTTCAATTGTTCTTTGTACTATATATGTTCCTGGAAAATACAAGTTACATTTTTGCCCTCTGGTCTAGAAGAAATTATTAAGTCTATCGGAAGGATTGATGATATAGTCGTTCCAACTAATGAGATGATGCCGTCTATGTAAATATATGAGTGAGTTTCCTAATCAGCACAAAGAATAAAAAAAAAAAAAATTACCAAATGATATCACATTTGTATAAATAATAGCATTTTATTAATTGGGACTTGGGAGATTAGAAAAAACCACTTCAGCACTCCTCTAGTGCATTTAATAATTTCTGTGGAAAAACTCCACTTCCTGAATGCCTTGAAATTTGAGTATTAAGTTATTTTTAGAGTTCCAATGTTAAGTTCTGAATTTAGCGCCTCTTTCATCCTGAGACTATAATTTTACTCTTGTTGCATGCTTGTGTAAGTCAGTGTCAAGCACTAGGTTTATTTTATTTTTTTATGCCTAAATAAATTTTAGAGTAAATTACATCTTAGAACTTTTCTTCAGGATTTATTTCAAATTAAATTCTTTATTCTATAGTTTCAGGTTGAACTCCTAAAAATTTAAATTTCCTCAAAAAAAAAAAAAAAAAGTTGAACTCCTAATTTTAAAATTATTGCAAATTAAATCTTAACATTAAACCCAAATACAAGTGGAGGATTATAGTATGTTGACAATCAAACTAAAATTTAATCACTCTTCTATGAACATGACTAAATTATATATCAAATATTTATCTCTTTTCTTTCTATTAATAGGGGTTACTCGTATTTTTAAATGGATTTCCTCATTTGAATTATATATTTTCATGTATTTCAATTGATTGATCTTAACAGTATTGTCATTTTAGCTACACTCATTTATGAATATTGTAAATAGAAAATCCTATTAAATAAATGGAAACTTTTAGAAGATTGTTGTAAGACTAGATGCTTTATGGTATTGAATGCTGGGCGGTTAAAAAAAAACACATATTTTGAAAAAAAAAAGAAAAAAAGAGAGAGAGAGAGAGAGAGAGAGAGAGAGAGAGAGAGAGAGAGGAGCAAATGAGACTTATTGAAACTCATCTCAACTTTACCTCAAAAGTAATAACCTATGCATGAGAACTAGTTCTTGACTCCTCGTAACAGTTTTCGTTTCTTTCAAAGAATGAGATCTTCGTTATGAAACAAACAAATACAACTAATGTCGTTAACTCGTTATGTACGTGCAATTAAGGCTACAGAACAAACTAATATTCCTTGAGTAGGTCACTAGGTTGGCTTGGACAGTAACATCTTAATGTACATTGCCCAAATTTGAGATTGGCGTGGGCTTCAATATCAGATTGAACTTAACCCATATCTCTAATACGCATTAGTAGTACATAGTTTTAATCCAGGCCTGGCCCAGGTCAAGCACACCTTCTTATTATATCAAATGAGCCTCCAAAACAAGTCATTATATATAACTAGCGTCTATGCACATGCGTTGGCTCTTCTATTTTTTGGTGATTGGATAATATAACAACCCCAAATTAGTATATATGAAATTTATTTTTTAGATAAAAAAAAAAAAAAAAAAGAGTCTTAGAGTATGCGTAACACACGTGCGTAGAGGCTACTTGTCTATAAAGAGGATGAGATGAACAATTTTGTAAAGAATGTACCGGAAGAGGATGGGTGATCCTATTTATTGAGGGCCCACCTAGAGTAGACTCTTTCGCCAAATTTTGTATTTCTGATCTGTTATTGTTTTGCAAATATTTCAAAAATTAATTATGAAGTGAGATTAAAAAAGAAAAAGAAAAGATGAATGTGATATATATATATATATATATATATATATATTATCTGTCAAATAAAATGATAAATTTTAGAGATAAGCAGAAAATTCAATTTTTTTAATGTGTTCTTGAAAGTGGTGTAGTGATATAAGGAAAATATTGGGATAAGAATAAGTAATTATTTTTTAAATGAGTAGTATGATCTTTTTTATTAAAAAAAAGTGGAGGTATTTTATTCGGAATTAGGACTTCTTGTGATGTGAGATTAAAAAAAAAAAAAAAATGAACATGATTTTTTTTTTTCAAATAAATAAAAATGATAAACTTTAGAGATAAGTAGTAACTATAATTTCTTTATTGAATGTGTGTTTGAAAGTGGTGTATTGTGATAGAAACCCAATAGTTCTATTAAGACACTAGATTAGCTATAGTAGTTCTTTGAGGGAACCAGGCCTCCTAAAGAAGATTAGACATAGAGATAGAGAAAGAAGAGAATTAGAGAAATAGAGTAGAAGTATCGTGTTATTTCATCTATATCCCAGTTACAATCCTTATCCCTTACTTATAGGAGTACAATTAGTACATTTTGTTATGCAAACAGTTTTAGTCCTTTCTAACTAACTAACTAACCAATCAATAATACAGCTTCCACAAGTAACTAACTAATCCACCCATCAATGCAACTTTAGCTTCCAACTCAGTACTTTAATTGATAACAACACAATAGCCAAACTCTATCATTCCATCCCCTTTAAACACCTTGTCAACTGTTTGCACACTACAATCATTGTCTGCACACTACATTCATAGAACACTCCTTTCCCCTCTAAAGAACCTTGCCCACAAGGTGGGGAAATTGAATTTGAAGCTTGTAAAGGGATTCCCAAGTGGCATTCTCTTGTGATTGGGCCTGCCATTGAACCAACACCTCAGTGATAGTTCTAGTTCTAAGGTGTTTGGATCGTTGCTACAGAATAGCAATTGGTTCAGGATTGAGGAAGCCTTTTGAATCCAATCGTGGAAGAGTAGGGATAGGACTAATGTGGGTACCTAAATTGGCTTTCAAAGAAGAGACGTGAAAGACTAGATGAATCAAACAACTAGGAGGTAAAGCCAACTTATAGGCTACTTGACCAAGTTTTTGCAGAATTTGGAAGGGCCTAAAATATCTAGGGGACAGCTTGTTAAAGCCCTTGATGCTTAGGGACAGTTGTTTATAAGGCTGGAGTCTAAGGTAGACGTAATCACCAACCTGAAAAGTCTTATCAGACTTATCCTGGTTAGCTTAAGCTTTCATTCTAGCTTGAGTGGCAATCAAGTTTTGTTTAAGGAGAGTGAGAAGAATAGTTTTGTCCTGCAACATTGTATCCACTACAGCCACCTGAGTAGTACCAGGGACATAGTTTAGAACTGTAGGAGGGGAAATACCATAGAGAGCCTCAAATGGAGTCATCTTAGTGGAGGAATGGTAATTGGTATTGAACTAAAACTCAGCCAAATACAACCAAACATCCCAAGTGTGAGGTCTGTCACCTACAAAGGCTCTTAAATATTGCTCCAAACTCCTATTCACCACCTTAGTTCGGCCATCAAATTGAAGGTGATAAGCTGATGACATAGCTAATTTAGTCCTATGAAGTTTGAACAACACTTTCTGGAAATTAAAAGTGAAAGTAGCATCCCTATCATTGACAATAGTTCTTGGTAAACCATGCAACTTGAACACATCTCTCATGAAAACCAAAGCCACTTTAGTAGCAGTGTAAGGATGAGATAAAGGCCTGAAATGTACAACATAGTGAGCCTGTCAACCACCACAAAAATAATCTTAAATCCATGAGATTTAGGAAGACTAGTGATGAAATTCATACTAATATCAAGCCAAGGCTTAACTGGAATTGGAACAGGCTGCAATAAACCAATAGATTTAGAAGTATCCACCTTAATTCTTTGACACACTTCACAAGTCTTTATATGGGCCTTGATGTCCTTCTTCATACCAAACCAAAAGAAATCATGTTGCATTCGATGAACAGTCTTCAAATAACCAGAATGAACCCCAAGTGGACTATTATGAGCATGTTAAAGGACCAAAGACTTTAATGGAGAACTGGACCTAAGGAACACCTTACCTTTGTAAAGTAGTGGATCATTTTGAAGAGAGAAAATAGAAGTATAAGGACTGTTGGCTACCACATCAGTAAGTAATTGCTAATACTTAGAATCAGATTTGTAACTATCCTTTAGCAGATTTAGCCACGTAGAATAAGGAAAGGAAATCAAGTATAGCCGAGCATCTTTTTTGTGTTCAGTCAAAGGTAAAGGGTTTAGGGAAGAAGTAGAATCCTCCAATCTCCTAGAAAGAGCATCTGTAGCCTTGTTTTCTTTACCCTTCTTGTACTCAACTAGAAAAGAATACCCCAAAAGCTTTGTGATCCATTTTTGTTGAGCAGGTGTGCTCACTTTCTGCTCTAGAAGATATTTCAAGCTCTGTTGGTTAGTTCTGATGATAAAAGGATTCCCCACTAGGTATGGTCTCCATCTCTTCACTGTAGTGATTAAGGCCAAAAATTCCTTTTCAAAGGTAGACAAGTGTAAGCTTCTTCCTTTAAGAGCTTGATTGTGAAAAGCCAATGGTCTGTGACAATGCATTAGAATAGCTCCAATACCAATACCAGAGGCATCACATTCCACCACAAAAGGTTTAGAAAAATCAAGAAGAGCATGTACATGGGGATTTGAAATAGCTTGTTTGAGAGCCTTAAAAGCTAATTCTGCTTGTGTAGACCATTGAAAGGCATCTTTCTTGAGTAATAAATCAAGGGTGCTACATGATACCATAATTTTGTATGAACTTCCTTTAGTAACCAGTTAGTCCCAAAAAACCCCTTATGGCTTTAACTGTCACAAGTATAGGCCATTGTTGCATAGCTTCAGTTTTTTTAGGATCTGTTCTAACCTTTTGGCCAGAAATGAGATGCCCTAAGTATTCAACCTCTCCAAAACCAAAAACACACTTGCTTTTCTTAGAATACAACTGATTAGAAAGTAGAACGGTTAACATAGCCCTCAAGTGAGCAACATGATCCCCCAAATTCTTACTGAACACTAAGATATCATCAAAGAAAACTAAAAAAAAACTTTCTCAAATAAGGTTTAAAGATGTGATTCATCAAGGATTGAAATGTGGAAGGAGCATTGGTTAAACCAAATGGCATAACAAGGAACTCATAATGCCCTTCATGAGTCCTGAAAGCAATTTTATCAATGTCACTTTCTTTCATCCTTATTTGGTGATAGTCTAATCTAAGGTCTAGTTTAGAAAATATAGAAGCACCACAAAGTTCATCTAACAGTTCATCCATTACTGGAATGGGGTACTTGTCTTTAACAATGGCTTTTTTTAGAGATTGATAATCAATTCACATTCGCCAACTACCATCTGCCTTTCTAACCAATAAGACAAGTGACGAAAATGGGCTTTGACTCACTTTAATGGAACCAAACTCAAGCAACTCATGAACAACTTTTTCTATTTCAGTGTTTGATAAAAGGGGTACTTGTGTGGCCTTTCACAGATCGGTGGAGAGCCTTCCTTCAAAACAATCTGATGCTCATGACCTTTTAGTGGTGGAAGACCAACTGGAACTTTAAAGACTTTAGTATATTCAGATAATAGGTCATCAATGGTTGGATACTACGGCATAAATGATAATGGAGGGGTGCAAGAAATAATCTGCAATACTAATCCCTTTTTGACAGTAGGCTTGAAGAATTGTTCTCCATCTTGAAGGACAGGAATAGAGGGTTTTAAGCCTTGCAGTAAAACTGATTTGCCTCTGTGGTCAAATTGCATAGTGAGCTTTTCAAAATCCCGCTGGATCAGTCCCAATGAATACAACCATTGAGTCCCCAACAACATCATAACCACCCAAGGATAAGACATTTAAATCAACCTGAAAAAATGACCCTAAATCTTGAATTGAACTCCATGACAAGCTCCTTCAGTTGAAGAACAACCCCATTAGCCATTTTCACTTCAAAAAAATCTTGAGTTTATATTGGCAATTGCAAAAGCCTCCAAATTGAAACATTTAGAAAATTATGGGTGCTACCACTGTCAATCAAAATCACCATGTACTGATGATTAACTCTTCCCCACACTCTCATAGTACCTGGTGAAGGACTACTCAACAATGCATAAAGAGTAATTTCTGTAACCCCTTCGAGAATTTATCCCTCATGTTACTGCAACTCTAAGTGAGAGTCATGTTCGACAATCACTTCCTCTAATTGTATGTCTTGCACATCATTATACACTTCTTCCTACCTACCCTTCATAAAGAAAATGCTTGGAGTCTTGCACTTATGCCTCATATGCCATTTAACTTCACAATAGTAACACAACCCCTTTTCCTTCTCTCTTCCATTTGAGAAGGGGAAATCTTTTGGATAGGTAGTTTTGTACCTTTAGACTCATTCTTGATCATTGGTAGAGGTCCAAGAATTGAGGTTTTAATGCCATCACTCCAAGGTTTGGTGCTTCTTTTGCTAACAACAAGATATTCTTCTTGGATTTTAGCAAGTCCAAATGTAGCACTCAAGTTTTGTGGATTCAACATCCGAACAGGTAATCTAATTTCATCTCGAAGGCCAAATCAATTTATGCCTCTTTGACAGTTCCTTGATTCAATTAGATAAAGCTTCAAACTGGCCTTTATAAACAGCCACACTGCCTACTTGTCTTAGTCTTGTCAAGGTTTCCATTGGATCATCATAAGTTGTTGTTCCAAACTTGACATGTAGGGCTCTAACAAAAGCTTCCCAACTAGTGAACTGACTAGCTTCCCAACTAGTGAACTGACTAGCTTCCCAACTAGATCTCTATTGCCATCTACTTCCCGCTTCTGATAATCCTTGCACAGTTTTTGTCAGAGTCTTCAATACACTAGTAACAACATCCATCTTCTGATTAAGACTGCGTAATTCTTGATCATGTTGATTTTTTGTCAATGAAAGAATGTTCATTTTCTCATTAATAGAAAATAAGGATTGAGTTTCTGCCATATTAGCTGAACCAGCTTTCATAACAATTTGATAGGAACCTAATAGTTCTATCAAGACACTAGATTAGCTATATTAGTTCTTCGAGGGAACTAGGCCTCCTAGAGAAGATTAGAGATAGAGATAGAGAAAGAAGAGAATTTGAGAAATCAAGTAGAAGTATTGTGTTATTTCATCTATATCCTAGTTACAATCCTTATCCCTTACTTATAGGAGTACAATTGGTACATTCTACTATACAAATAGTTTTATTCCTTTCTAACTAACTAACTAACCAATCAACAATACAACTACCACAAGTAACTAACTAATCCGTCCATCAATGCAGTAGCCAAACTCTAGCTTTCAACTCAACACTTTAACTGATAACAACATAATAGCCAAACTCTATCATAGTGATATAGAGAAAAGGTTGGGTAGGAAAAAAAATATGAACTTGGGGAAAGAAGGCTAAATTTTAGGAGTTCTTTTAGTTTTTATTTTTTATTTTTAATTTATTTTTAATCTGGAGGTGTTTTATTAAGATGAAAAAAGAATATAAAAAAAAGGGCTAAAGTTTAGGGAATAAAAAGATGAACGTGAAGGAAAAAAAAGCATAAATTTTAGAAGTTCTCTTTTTGAATTCAAAATGATAGTAGTTGTAGGTGTTGTAGAAAGTATAGATGAATTTGTTATTTGTTTGACAATTATAACCTTATTTCTAAGAGAAGTTACCATTTATTAATGAGGGTATTTTTGAACCACATAAAAATTCAGTTCAAAGAGGGGAATCCTCTTATAAACAGTATAGATAAGTCACATTTGAATTTCAAAATAAAAGAATGACACTATGGTTGTTGATAGGCCACAAACTGAATGACCCCTTGTGATAGAAATTAATTAATTAATTAATTAGCCAAGTTATTAATTAATCAAATTATCATGCAAACGCGTGGTAGCACAAACAAATCACCAATAAACTAATAACGCAGCGGAAAATAAATAACACGGTAATTTGTTTATGAATGGGGAAAACCTAACGGCAAAAACCCCACCGGGTGATTTTCAAGTCACCACTCCCGAAACTCCACTATTATCACAACAAGTGGTTGGTTACAAGTAAAGGAATCCAAGTACCTTACCAACCTACAGTTGAACCCTTACCCCAATACCCAATTGGACTTGTTCTGTAGTGACAGTTCCCCTTTCAGATGCACGACTCCCAATACGTGACTAACCAATTGCGCGGATCCCAGTACACGACTTCAATCACCAACTAAGAAGGTTGTTGGTTCCAAAGTTCTTCAGTTCATCCACACAATGAATATCAAGAAGATGCTTGGTCACAAAACTCTACGGTGCACATACACAGCAACTTCTTCAAGAGAAAGAGATGAACTAGGGCAAGAATTTCGTCTCTGGTCACAATTTGCTTGAACAAAGTTTGCTCAAAGCTTGTGCAACTTGTGAACACTTTAACGGCCCTTAAACTGATCCTTTTATATGTCTAAGGTTAGGAGAAAAGAAAGTCCAAAAACACATTCACGAATCCTAAGAAAATTAGATTGAAATTCTGAAAATCTTAAATCTCGACAGATAGCAGGTGTCGAGCAACTGTTGAGCACACCGAATGAAGAACAGCTTCCTTAAGCTCGATAGATGCAGCTGTCGAGCTTTAATGATTTTGCATTCTGAACTTATTTTCTTGGACAGACTTGAAGACTTCAATACTTGATCTTGAAACAAGGTTTCTTGAAGTATTTAAAGACATCCTAAATCTATCCAAATACAAGTAAAGTGCGTTTTGTTAAAAGATAAGCCAATTACATAAAATTATGACATATGTTCTTAACATGTGAAACACATATGTCCTAACAATCTCCCCCTTTGGCAATCCGTAACAAAACCACAACAAACAAATGAACATATGAGAGAAGTCATAAATCACTCAACTCATATTCATTTGTTGAATACAATAAAATCTATCCTAACACAAACTCTTAAAAAACTTTGCAAGAAGAGAGTTTATGGCAAGTAGACTTTGACAACCTGTATTTCTGAAACACTTTAAACAAAACTCATCAAGGTATCTTTGTGTGAAACAGAAATAATAGATTGCATACAAGTATAAGAAACATGTGTATAAAGGGAGAAAAGAAACAACACATGAAAGGGGTAGGTGAAAGAAAAACATACATCAATATAAAGAGAGAGATAAGTACAATGCATGTCTATAAATGGTCCCAAGACCTCATATACAAGAGTAATGTATCTAAAAAGAAAGAAAAGAAAAGATACATACTATCCTCACTACATCCCTCAAAATGTATTAACACTTCCCCTAACAAAATGGTCCTATACTAACTCTCCCCCTAAAATGGACTACTTTCATACCAAAACTACTCCCCCTTTCTGTCACGAATGACAAAGGGTAAGAGTGTCAAGTAGACATCTCATCAGTAGAGCTAGCATCTCCATCAGCATCATCCGAAACATCATCGTCATCACCATCATCACCATTCTCATCCTCAGAATCAGAAGCCATAGGAGAAGGTGGTGAAGGAGTAGCCTCAGGAGCAAAACCACCCATGGACGCCTGTCGTCGAGCAATATGACCGACACAAACATTCACCTGATACAACTCCGTAGAGACTATATCGAGGCGAGCATCCATGCGCTATAGCTGCACCATGATGTCTCCTAAAGACACATCGCCTGAAGAAGAAGGAGGAGCCGATGTGGATGGAGCAGAACGGGAGGAAGGAGTTGCTGAATCTGACTGCCGCGATCGAAGCTGGGCCTCGCTACGTTTAACGGTAGCGTAATCTATTGTACATATGATGGTAAAATGGTCAGAAGAGGGAAAAGGAACGGAAAAATGGCGTAAAATCCTCGTGATAGCGGAAGGAAAGATGAGCTTATCACGGGACGTTGAATCTAGATGAACATCTATAATAGACAAAATGAAATGAGAAGGAAAGTCTATGGTAAGATGCTCTTGAAGAGACAACAAAAATCGAAAATTGAGCACGAGGCTCTGTGATGAAATTATAGTGAGAGAGCGGATGCAAAACAAAAGTCATCACCATGTTCATGAATCTAGGACCTTTAGCAAAAGGTCGACATGGTGTAAAAAGACGCTCACCCCAAGCAGAAGGGCACTCACAAAAAGTAGATATGAGCTCATCCCTGGATATAGTCCTCAAACGCTCACAACTAGGATAGTCAGGAAACTCTATCCTAGGGACTCGAAGCACATCCGTAACAAGCTGTGGTGTGATAGGAATGCGCGTACCTCGAACGCGAGTAAAGAAAAGAGGTACTGACCGATCAATCCCATGCATGTTGGAGTAAGACTCTTGGATAAGCACGAGAGGACAGGTGACCGGGACGTCACACAGTGACTCCCATCCCCTACTGTGAATGATAGAGGGATGGTTGATGTCTGCAAAATCCATCAAAATGACTTGGCATTTCGAATGAATGCCTCGTTGAGAAAAGTTCTCCGAAAATGCCTTAAAGGCATCATCATCACGGAACCGGATATGAGATAGAGTAGGATCAGACGAAGAAGAAGCACCAGAACAAAGAGGGTTCCGGGCTGGAGTGGATTTACGCTTAGGTGCCATAGACATGACTAACGTAAAGTAACAGAGAGGGAGAGAAAGAATGACAATCAGAAAAGTCCCAAGCAGTTTCAAGTATAACAAGTATATTGAAAAGAAGTACGTATGCATGGGAAATGCATGAACATGTGACATGCAAAAGAAAATACATCATGGGCTCAGCCTAATCCAAACCTATCAGCACACATCTAAATGCATGGCAATACCATTATAATGCTAATGTGATGCAATATATGAGGTTTTAAACACATTTAAGTGAAAACCCAACCAAAAATTTCAATAAAAGCTCATTAATTTTGAAAAACCCCAAATTTTTTCAAAAACCCCAAAACCTAGGTTTCAAAACATGAAATGCATGAAATGAGAAAGGATTAGAAGCTTACCAAGTAAAGAAAAACTTGAAAAACCTTGAAGAATCCTTGAGAACCAAGATTGGAGTGAGATTTGAGTGTTTTTGGGAGAGAAATAGAGAAGTATTGAGAGAGAGATCGATGGAAATGAGAACCGGATCGCGTAGAGGCCTTATATAGAGAAGCCAGTAAATCTCGACAGATGCAGATATCGAGAGGTATCGAGCGATTTGTCGAGAGGTGTCGAGGAAATGCTCGTTAACAACTGAGGTGTCGAGGATCAACTCATTAGAATTAAGAACAGAAGCTCGATCGATCCACCAGGTATCGAGAAGCTATCAGGCATACAGACCCAATCTCGATCGGTCCACCAGGTATCGAGGTGCAGACGAGATTGCGATAAGAAAAAGCTTAGGAAGCTCGATAGATAGCTAGCTATCGAGGAGGTGTTGAGCCAGCTTTTAAAAGCAGTTTTTCGAGATGTGAAAAACACAGACATGAATGCAATCCAACATGCAACTCAACCAACGATCCAATCAACATATTAAGCTTTCAAAATCATCTCTCAAACAAAATTTAAGCACATGGATCTTCAAACACACACACACACACACTAAACAAGTCTAACTAATTTTATATTTCAAAAACAAGTCAAGACAGTTTAGTGAGCATACATTAATACATGTAAAACCTTGTGATGGCCAAATCACATTGTACCTGCACATGTATCAAGAATAGCAAATAATATTGCGTGTTGTGTGTGAAAAATATCGCAAGATTGCATAAGTGTATGCGTGTTATGGCGATTTGAGATATGAGAAAATCTTTAACTCATACACAATCATAACTGCTTGATGGGGACTATCACATTTGAGATACATCCTATAACTCCCACATCTCCTAGAATACACGCTTGCAATCATTTTTAAAGCATTTTTGATCTTTTTGCTTTTGATTTTTCTTTGCATATTTTTCTTTTAAACATATCATGCATAGGCTTATTAGAGAGAGAAAAGAAATACCCAATGATATTTGACATTCAAATTTTGCTATGCCTAAGCACACAAATGTCATTGACACTGCTCTTTTGCTATGCCGAAGCATACATGTGTCGTATTATGATTGGCGGGCAACAGTGGTGAGATGGTTATTTATGCCTTTCTCTCAGGAGTTTTTAGTTCTTCCTGTCAAAAAGAGTGATATGCGTGTTAAGTTTAAGAGACAACTTAATCGTACTCATCACAAACACGAGCCACAAAGCTCACTTGCTTAGTTATACATAGAGATGCTTATCTAAGTTACAAAAGATACAAAATTTAGAAGAATTTGTTTCAATGGCCATCCAAGGTACACAAGTACCAAAGTATACAAAACACACACTGTTTTTGTATTTTTCTGATTTTTTTTCAATTTTTTTTAATTTTAATAAAAAAAAATAAAGCAAAAACTAAAAAATAACCAAACAAAAACATGTTAAACAAACAAAGTATAAAAACTAGATGCAGATGCATGAGGAAGAAGGAAAAAGAGAGGAAGATCATCCCATGGAGATAACACCAATGTTTTGACGAAGGAATTCGAAGCGTATACTGTCAAGAGGTTTGGTAAACAGGTCAGCCTTCTGATCATCGGTGTGAATAAACTCAAGAGTGAGAGTACCATTTTCGACAAGCTCCCCAATGAAGTGATGTCGAATCTCTATGTGTTTGGTTCTAGAATGTTGAATCGGATTCTTAGAGATATTAATGGCACTGGTATTGTCATAATAGATAGTGAGATGTTCTTGACAAATACTATAATCATGGAGGAGTTTTTGCATCCATAGGAGTTGGGTGCAACAGCTACCAACAACAATGTACTCAGCTTCTTCAGTGGATAATGAGATGGAGTTCTGCTTTTTACTCATCCAAGAGACAAGATTATTACCCATATAGAAATAACCCCCTGAAGTTCTCTTTCTATTATCAACATTCCCAGCTCAATCAGCATCAGAGTACCCAGCTAGGACATCACTTGTGTCCTTGCTATACCACATACCAAACTCAGCAGTGGTTTTGACATACTTTATGATTCTCTTTAAAGCAGTCATTTGAGACTCTTTGGGATTAGCCTGATATCTAGCATATACTCCAACACTATAACTAATGTCAGGTCTACTAGCAGTAAGGTAAAGAAGACTACCTATCATGCTTCTATATTGAGAAGGATCAACACTTCTACCTAACAAGTTAACAGTGAGTTTAACATTTGGGCTTATAGGGGTTCTGACAGAACTAGTAGATTCCAAACCAAATTTTTTCACAAGATTCTTAGCATATTTAGATTGAGATAGAAATATACCTGAATCTTATTGACGAATCTGCAACCCAAGGAAGTGAGTCAGCTCTCCAATCATGCTCATCTCGAGCTCTGCCTGCATGAGTTTTGAGAAACCATGAGTAAGTTCATCCTTAGTCAATCCAAAGATGATGTCATCAACATAGACTTGGGCAACTATTAGCTCGCTATCTTCTCTTTTGATGAAAATAGTCTGATCAGCCTTTCCTCTTGTTAACCCATGTGACACCAAGTATTGTGTAAGCCGATCATACCAAGCTTTAGGGGCTTGCTTTAACCCATAGAGTGCCTTCTTGACGTACAGTACATGATCTGGAAAGTGTGGATCAATAAACCCTTTTGGTTGCTCCACATAAATGTCTTCTTTGAGCAATCCATTTAAGAAAGCAGTCTTCACATCCATTTGATAAAGCTTGAACTTTAATTGACAGGCCAGTGCAAGGAGAATTCTGATGGACTCCATACAGGCAACCGGAGCAAATGTTTCATCATAGTCTACTTCTTCCATTTGCGAGTATCCTTAAGCTACAAGCCGAGCTTTGTTCCGGATCACATTGCCCTCCTCATCAGTCTTGTTGTGGAATATCCACTTTGTACCAATGATGTGTTCACCCTCCGGTCTAGGTACCAAGGTCCAAACATCATTCCTCTGAAACTGAAGAAGTTCATCATGCATTGCTTCAACCCAACTTTCATCCTGAAGTGCTTCCTCAACTTTTGTGGGTTCAACCTGTGATAAATAAAAAGAATAAGACACAAAGTTTGCAACACATTTATCAACAGTTCGTTTCCTTAATGTGAGTTCATTCATATTTCCCACAATATCTTCTGGAGGATGATTTAATTTAACCCTGGATGAAGGTCTTTTCTCTTCATGAGACTCAGAATCTGGTGAAGTGGGTATGTCTACAGAATCTTCCGAAACATTGGGAGTACTAGGAGTACTTAGAGATGCAGGTTCTTGTTCAATAAGTTCTTGAACTTCATTAGGCTCAGGAGGAAGAATTTCTTTAGGTAACTTCTCAATACCTTTCTGAGAACTAGAATCTGAAGACTCATCAATAACAACATTCACTGTCTCCATTACCTTTATAGTTCTCTTGTTGTATACTCGATAAGCCTTGCTTGTGGAGGAGTAGCCCAAAAATATACCTTCATCACTCCTAGAGTCAAACTTTCTCACATTCTCTCTATCCTTGAGGATGAAACAAGTGCTTCCAAAGATCTTGAAGTACTTCACATTCGGCTTCCTTCCTTTCCATAACTCATATGGAGTCTTCTTGGTACCGGGTCTGAAGTACACCCTATTAACTGTATGACAAGCAGTGTTAACAGCTTCTCCCCAAAAGTTTCTAGCCAAATCCTTGTTATATAACATGGCTCTGGCCATCTCCTGAATAACTCTGTTCTTTCTTTCTATCACACCATTCTGCTGAGGAGTAATAGGAGTAGAGAATTCTTGAGATATGCCTGATCTCTGGCAAAAGGACTCCATATATGAGTTTTCGAATTCTTTACCATGGTCACTTCAAATTCGATCAATCTTCAGGTTCTTCTCATTCTGCAATCTTGTGCATAAGGCTTCAATGTGCTCAGGAGCATCAGACTTGGATCGTAAGAGAATGACCTAAGTGTACCTGGTGAAGTCGTCTACCACAACCATGATGTATCTCTTACCACCAAGAGACTCGGTTTTAGTTGGACCTATAAGATCCAAATGTAAAAGCTCCAATGGCCTAGATGTAGTTGATGTCTGAATGCTTGGATGCTTAGCTTTTGTCTATTTCCCAAGTTGACATGGTCCACACACCACATTGTTCATTCTACTAAGCTTCGGTATTCCCAAGACTGATTCATGCCTAGATACACTAGAAAGATGTTTGTAACGAGTATGTCCCACCCGTTGATGTCATAAATCTTTATTTGGCAAACGAATGCTGTTGCATACTATATCAGCATCACGAACCAATCCATAACAGTTGTCTAAAGTGCGAACACCACTTATGAGGTTTTTTCCAGACTCATCCATGACAAGACAGTTTCCCTTTGAGAATAGCACCATGAAGTCTTGATCATATATCTGACTTATGCTTAACAGGTTCACCCTTAGACCTTCTACATAGAGGACATTTGCAATGTCTGGCAGTACAGGTAGAGAAATAATTCCCTTTCCTTTAGTTTGAGATTTGCTCCCATCACCGAAAGTGACATTGCCACCCTTTTTAGACTTGAAGGTCTTGAAGAGAGATCTGTCTCCAGTCATATGTCTTGAGCAACCGCTGTTGAGGTACCACAAACATGTGTCCATAACTTTAAATGCAGATTTCATCATAAAACACACTTCATGTTTAGATGACAAATTAGTGGGAATGGTGCTTTCTCTCATTTGCCATTTTTGAGCTAAGCCTTTAATGTTTACTCTTCTCAGATGAACTCCTTTGCACATTTTCATTCTGAGACAGTCTAGTTTCTTCTTAGCCAAACTGAGATCTTTTTCAATAGTCATCATAAGAGAATTTAAATAACTTTTAGACTTGTATTTTCTAAAACACTCAATCAAAAAGAGATTAGGAAAACAAGATGTATTTGAAAACATAGATCTCTTCAAGCTATTACAGTCATGACAACAGGGGTCAATGGATCAACACAGCAAAGATTAAACCCTAATCAGAGTGCGCCTGCTCTGATACCACTTGATAGGCCACAAACTGAATGACCCATTGTGATAGAAATTAATTAATTAATTAGCCAAGTTATTAATTAATCAATTTATCATGCAAACGCGTGGTAGCACAAACAAATCACCAATAAACTAATAACGCAGCGGAAAATAAATAACACGGTGATTTGTTTACGAATGGGGAAAACCTAACGGCAAAAACCCCATTGGGTGATTTTCAGGTCACCACTCTCGAACTCCACTATTATCAAAACAAGTGGTTACAAGTAAAGGAATCCAAATACTTTACCAACCTACAGTTGAACCCTTACCTCAATACCCAATTGGACTTGTTCTGTAGTGACAGTTCCCCTTTCAGCTGCACAACTCCCAGAACATGACTAATCAATTGCACGGATCCCAGTACGTGACTTCAATCACCAACTAAGAAGGTTGTTGGTTCAAAGTACTTCAGTTCATCCACACAATGAAGATCAAGAAGATGCTTGGTCACAAAACCCTACGGTGCACATACACAGCAACTTCTTCAAGAGAAAGAGATGAACTAGGGTAAGAATTTCGTCTCCGGTCACAATTTGCTTAAACAGAGTTTGCTCAAAACTTGTGCAACTTGTGAATACTTTGACGACCCTTAAACTGATCCTTTTATATGTTTAGGGTTAGGAGAAAAGAAAGTCCATAGACACATTCACGGATCCCAAGAAAATCAGATTGAAATTCTGAAAATCTTAAATCTCGACAGATAGCAGGTGTAGAGCAGGTGTCGAGCACACCGAATGAAGAACAGCTTCCTTAAGCTCGATAGATGCAGCTGTCGGGCTTTAATGATTTTGCACTCTGAACTTGTTTTCTTGAACAGACTTGAAGACTTCAATACTTGATCTTGAAACAAGGTTTCTTGAAGTATTTAAAGACATCCTAAATCTACCAAAATACAAGTAAAGTGCGTTTTGTCAAAAGATAAGCCAATTACATAAAATCATGACGTATGTTCTTAACATGTGAAACACATATGTCCTAACAGTTGTCCTCAAGGATGTGACCATACATGGATTCTTTGGATACATTATGGGTATAGTAGTTAGTATTGAACGATATATATGCGATATGTATTGTATTGTGTACAAAATGTTTGTGACACAAGGGTGTAAAATTACTCATGAATGGTATGATATATATATATATATATATATATCTTTGTGTGTGTATTTTATGAATTGTATGTATCGGATGGTACATGAACATATGGTTTAAAATTAGATTTTTACTAAAATTTTGGGCTATGGCATGAGCTCAAATACTTTTGTACTTGTTTTTAAATACAATCATTGGGATACTACTATTTTAGCCCAATACAAAGACCTAGCACGAGTTTTTCTTACCCCCCCCCCCCCTCTCTCTTTTTCACTAAAAAATTTATACTACACATTTGCCAACTTTTAGATTCCAAATCCTCCAATCAAAAAAAAAAAAAAAAAAAAAAAAAAAAAAACCTTCCCAACGACCTCTCTCTCTCTCTCTCTCTCTCTTTTGTGGAGATGAATTTGATTAGGCAATGCTAAATATGATGAGGGAAAAAATGATTTTGACTTATATATTATGTATTTACACTTTTATTTAATAAATTTGAATATGGATATTATAAATATATTTTCATTTTATTTTTTTATTTTATTTTATTTATAATTTGGTCAAATGTTATAGCATAAATGATAATTAAAGTAGACATAAGTTGTATATGTTCCAATTTTATAATAAATATTCCATTTAAATATGTAAATTTATACTTTTTCATAAATTTTATATAGTGTTTGTGTATCTTATGATATATAATACAACGATACATAAAAAAAAAAAAAAAAAAAAAAAAAAAAAAAAAAAAAAAAAAATTCATGATACAATTCATGTTTTGACAACTATGGTCGTAATTACAACTTTTTTTTTTTAATTATATTTTTCCCCAATTCTATTTTATTTTAATCGATTATGAGGTTTAATGGTTATCAAGCTATCACAGATTCCTCTAATTAGAACTTTCCTCAAGCAAGCACAGTGGACAAAGTTAAGAAGAAGAAGAAGGACAGTAGTAGAAATATAGAGCAGAAGAAGAAGAAGAAGAAGAAGAAGAAGAAGAAGAAGAAGAAGAAGAAGAAAGTATCAGAGGCAAACGACAAGTAGGCTTAGGTGAATTAGTGCCAAAATTACTTGTAGCTTAGTAATGTATTTAAGTGTCTTTGAGTAGCATGTGTGAGAGTTAGTTTTTTTTCTCACGTGCCTAGTGTAGTTAAGAGGATCTTTTGCTTTCTGGTTTTCTGTTAGTTTGTTAGCACCTTTTTTGCTTCCAGTGACTTTGATTCTTAGCTATATATAGCTCATTGTAATTAGCTTGTTAATTCAAGAAATCGTTTCTCTCATTCAGATTTCATATGGTATCAGAGCAATTTGCTTTTGTTTAAAGCGTTTCCTTTTTCACTGTTTTTCAATCCCTAGAAACTTTGATAAAGTTCTCAAAGATTTGAAGCTTCTCTAATGGCTTCCACTGAATCCTCTGCCTTAGCTTCTTTAAGAACCATTGATGAATCTCATCCTTTCTTCCTACTTCATGCTTAAAGTCCAAGAGTAATCTTGATTTCACAGCCTTTAGTTGGCGGAGAAAATTACTTTGCTTGGGCTAGATCAATGGAGAGGGCACTCAGTGTTAAGAACAAGCTTGGATTTATTGATGGAACTTCGATTCTCACACCTTCCATGGCGAAAGAGCCTTTGATTGCTCAAGCATGGACTCGCTGCAACAACATAGTTGTTGCTTGGATTCTCAATTATGTATCACTTAGAATTGCTACAAGTGTGACATATCAGTTGCAGAAAGATCTTGCTAGCATTTCACAAGGTGATACCTTTATCAGTGACTATTTTACTCAATTGACAATTCTTTGGGATGAAATTCAGAATTTTTGTCCTTTTCCTTGTTGCTCATGTGGTAAGTGCACATTCAATGTTAATGGAATTATTGAAGATCTTCAGCACAAAGATTCAGTCATGTAGTTGCTAATGGGGTTGAATGAATCATTTGCCCAAGTCTGAGGACAAATTTTGCTAATGGATCCACTACCTCCTCTAAACAAAGTTTACTCTTTGTTGATTCAAGAGGAGAGGCAAAGATCAATTGGAGTGGACCTTTTGTTGAGTCCACTACTCTTGCAGCAAAGGTCAATTCTGGATTTGGTTCTTCCTCAACTGGTGGTTACAAGAATCACAAGTGATATGCAAAGAATGTATTGACCATTTGTGATAAATTAACCAATTAATTAGTCAAGTTAATTAATTAATTCAATTAACATGCAATATGTGTGGTAGCACAAACAAATCACTAACTAAGTTAATATGCAACGGAAAATAAAATTGACACGGTGATTTGTTTACGAATAGGGAAAACCTCCAAGGCAAAAACCCCACCGGGTAATTTTAAGGTCACCACTCCTGAGAATCCACTATTATCACAACAAGTGGTTACAAGTAAAGGAATCCCAGTACCTTATATCAACCTATAGTTGAACCCTTTCCCCAATACCCAATTGGGCTTGTTCTGTAGTGACAATCTCTCCTTTTTAATACACGGCTCCCAATACGTGACTAACCAATCGATGCACGAATCCAGGTACGTGACTAACCACTACCTTGAGAAGGATGTTGGCTGCAAAGTTCTTCAGTTCATCAACACGATGAAGATCAAGAAACTCCTTGATTAGAAAATCCTACGGCATACAAACACAATAGCTTCTCCAAGAGAAAGATGAATTAGGACATATGTCTTTGGTTACAATATGCTTGTGAAAAACTTTTGCATTCAGTTGCATTAGCTATGACGGCCCTTAAAATAATCCTTATATATGTTTAAGGTTGTGAGAAAAGAAAGCCTAAACAAATATACACAGATAGGTGTGAAATCAGATCTGAAAAACTAATTTTCGTAAATCTCGATAGATAGGTTATCTATCAAGCAGTTGTTAAGCATTGGGCTAAACAAGCCTTTTAAACCTCGATAGATGCTATTTGTCGAGCTAGCTGTCGAGATTTAAAATCCAACACTTCTTCACTTGTTTCTTGGACAGATTAGCGTGATTTTAACACTTGGACTTGAACTCTAGTTCCTTGAAGTATTAAACACATCCTAGATCTACCCAATTACAATTAAAGTGCGTTTTGTCATAGGATTAGCCAATTCTAAATGACATATGTTCCTAACATGATTCACATATGTCCTAACAACAAGAAAGGTAAGGAACTACCTATATGCAGTCACTGTGGTGTGGTTGGGCACACTGTGGACATGTGCTATAAAATCCATGGCTATCCATCAAGGTATAAGCCCAAGTCAAGGAATGCTCAGGTTAATCAAGTTTTAGGCACTAATCTTGGTCCTGATTCTTGTGCACAATCTTAAGCTCATTTTGGATCTCAGCCACCGTTTCCCCATTTTCAATTAGGGAATCAATCTCAAGCTCCTATGCAAAGCCAATTCACTACTTCAATTCAATTTCCATTCACACTTGAGCAGTGCCAGAAGCTCCTTGCAATGATTGGTGGACAGGAAGCACTTTCAACATCTCTAGGAATGGCAAATAATGTATCTCTCCCTACACAACAGACTACTTCTTTGGCAGGTATCTTCTCTCAACCCAATCTTGCTCTTAAACATTCAGTTTTTGTTGCCAAGGTTGTGAATAGAACTGCTTTTGGTCATAAGACCTGGGTTATTGACACAGGAGCTAGTGATCATATTGTATGCTTAATGACTTTGTTACATTCTATCACTCTAGTTACAAATTGCATTGTTGAATTGCCTAATGGAGAGTCTGCTCAGGTCACATACATTGGATTTGTCTAATTATTAGCCACTTTAATCATTCATAATGTCCTTTGTGTCCCTTCTTTCTCTTTCAACCTCTTATCTGTTAGCAAACTAACTCAAAAGTTGTCATGTTGCCTTGTTTTCTTGGCTCAATATTGTTTTATTCAGGATCTTACCTATTGGAGGAAAATTTGAGTGGGTGAAATGAACAATGGACTTTACTTGCTGCAGCATTCTCCATCTGCAGCAACAAGACTACCTTTCTCTCTTCCTAATTTTGTCATTCAGTTCAGAAAATACAATGTTCTGTCAACTAAAGCTTCTACTCTAGATATGTCTAATATTTGGCATTTTATTTTAGGTCACCCTTCATTGAACAAAATGTTACCCCTTAAATCTGTTTTACCTTCTTTATCTGGTAAATGCATAGAAACCTATACTATTTGTCCTTTGGCAAAATAGGAACGTTTATCTTTTCCTTTCAATAATAATATGTGCTCTTCTGCCTTTGATTTGATTCATGTGGATGTTTGGGGGCCTTATTCTATTCCTACTCATGATGGTTATAGATATTTTTTAACTATAGTGGATGATGCAACTAGGTCTACTTGGGCTTTTCTAATGAAGTCTAAGTTTGAAGTTAGACCTCTCATTCTTTCTTTTCATCAGATGATTTGTACTCAGTTTGGTTTTGGTTTTAAAGCTATTCGTTATGATAATGCATTTGAGTTTTGTATGGTTGACTTCTTTAGTGCTCATGGTATTATTCATTAGAGGAGTTGTGCTTATACTCCACAACAAAATTCTATTGTGGAAAGAAAGCATAAGCATATTTTAGTTATTGCCAGAGCTCTAAAGATTCAATCCCATATTCCTATTGCATATTAGGGTGATTGCATTCTCACTGTAGTTCATCTCATCAATAGGCTCCTTTCTCCCTTACTTAACAATTTAACACCCTTTGAAAAGCTTTTCAACAAACCACCAACATATACTCATATCAAAGTCTTTGGTTGCCTTTGTTACACATCCACTATAGCTCCTAATAGGCCAAAGTTTGCCCCTAGAGCTTCTCTTTGTGTCTTTTTAGGTTATCTTTTCAAAACCAAAGGTTATAAGGTTCTAAATCTCAAAACTAGAACTATTTCTGTTTCTAGGGATGTCATTTTTGATGAACAAATTTTTCCTCTCTCCCATGTGAATGTTCAATTAGTGTATAAAACACCTTGAACGTTTAGACACCCAAATTACAAATTACCAATTCAAGCTTATTATCAAACAATGAATGTGCGGAATATGAACATAAGCTAAACACAAAATTGATAAAACAATCTAAACCAAATAAAATCACACCCACAGTAGAAAATTAAATGGAAAAGATTAAGGGAAGAGAGATGCAAACACAAAGACAACACAGTAATGTGTTATTGAAGAGGAAACTGAAATTTTCGGTGTAAAACCTCTCCGTTGCCCTTCAAGCAGTCAATAATCCATTAGAAAATGAAGTTGGGATACATGAACATCAAAAGACCCTCCAAGCCTAATCTACCCAATGTACCTAAGCCCTCCAAGCTTCTTGTTCCAACGAGGTTACATCAAACCTTTGTCTTTTCTAGCTTACCGGATTTTGCTATAACCCATAGCATCAACCAATATCAATTGGTCCTTTCCTAACTGCTTCCCAAGCACCAAACAGCCTCCTCACAAATATAGGTATCGTGAGAAAAGGTTTTGGTTGATGTACCTCTCAAGGATGTAACAATGGAGAGGGTGAGAATAGAGGAATTTGGAGAATCAAAAGATGAAGATTGTGGATGAGTCAATCAAAATTCTCTCTGGAAGTTCTCTACATTTCGTGGGCATAAAGGGTATTTATACTGGTGTGTGTTTGGAATGCGAAGAGTCAGTTTTTCCTAAACAGAGAGGATTGGCGACTTGGCCTCTCGACTTGACTAAGTCATGAGTCCAAGCCGCGAGCTAACTGAATGGCCAGACTGGACTTTTTGTCCTATAATGCTCCAACTGGCATGACTGTTCAGCTCTTCTGCATGCTTCACTCGTGTGCATCCTTTGGCGACTTGCAAGCCATGAGCAAGTCACGAGATCTAGTTGCGGGTCCCTTGCTGAATGCACAATCTTGAGCTTTTCTTCACACTCTCTCACACACTACCCTTACATGATTCTCACATAAATACAGGGTTTCTAAATACTTAATTACAAGCAAATTGGCACGGAATAAAGCCAACAAAATGGTTGATTAAATTTAACCTTACAATCTCCCCCTTTGGCTACTCCGTGACAAAACCCTAAAACAAACTCTAGACTTAACATGTAAGTTGGGAACAGTTGAACAAAACTCACTCACACCTAACTCTAGAATTTGTGTGGCTCTTGAACCATAAGTACAAGCATCTCCTGAAAAACAACAACATAATATGATCATTGTATGCAAAAACCTTATAATGCATATGGAGCAAGTATAATGCGATCAAGCGAAATAGACTTAAGCAATAAACCATGGCTTGACCAAAAATGAACAATCACTATAAATAGTGACCATTCACACAAGGAATGAACATCCGGACATGCAAGCTAATAAGTTCAATGCAAAGTATCATTTGCATGTCCAACACTTAACCAATGCAACAACTCAAGGTAATTGCATTAAGGATATAAAATTCAACAAAGGTCACAAGAATGATGTACTTAAAGAAAATGCATAACATTAATCAACAAGTACTACGCTACAAAGCAAGGGTACAAAAACACAGTAAACTTAAACTGAATATATCATCTTATATATATACCACAGAACCAACAACTTTAAACAAAGTATTAAAACCATATCCATGAGTTTAAACCAAGTTTATTTAGCAAACCCATAATAACAATAACACCACTTCAAAAAATAACACCAAAAACACAAAAGATATAAAGTAAACACTACTGAAATTAAGTTTTTGGTATGCTCCCCCTCAAAAAGGCACTCCCCCTCAAGAGCTACCCTCCAAAATTCTCCCCCTTTTTGACTAGAATGGCCAAAGGGCTACTGCTGGGTGGTGAAACTATCAAGCTTTGCTGAAAGTAAGTTCATCTGATCTTGGAGAGCAGCCAGCCTGTCAGATTGCTTATTCTGGACATCTCTGAGCCCATCAATCCTCTCAAGGATGATTTGGAATGCATCTGAAGGTACAATAGATGAAGATGAAGCTCTGCTCCTCTTGCCACGGCCTCTTGAGCTTGCGGGTTGTCCTCCAGCCTTTGTCTCAGTCTCCATTGGTTCACCTCCTTCTTGATCACCCTCCTCTTCATCACCTAGAAGAAGAACTCTTATTCTCGTAATGGTTAAAGTGTTAATGGCTGAGGGAGTAGACATGAGGTTGATATCTTGAGGGATTTCCACACCCTTTGCTCTAAAAAGTCTCATAAGTAGGCTAGGGAAGATTAGCTTTGCCCTTGAAGTTGTTTTGGTCTCATCAACAATAATACATAAGATGTGAGCACTTATATCAATGTAGGTGTTCTCCTTGAGCTCCATGAGGAAAATGGCTCTAGCATTGTTGATTGTGGTCATCTTCTTCACTAGGTATAGGTTAAACATCATGATCACAGTGAGGCATCTCATATCAGCTACAAAGGTAGTGGTGTTGAGGCATCTCCCCTCTCTAACTCCACCAATATGAGTTTGGATAGTTTCTATAGATAGCATCCTATCCTTGTAGTGTGTGAAATCATGCTCCAAATCCTTAAACCCCAGCATCTCATCAATATCATCCAAGTCTATGGTAAACTCATGTCCTTGAATCCAGCTGTTGATCTCATCCTTTCTTAACATAGCATTAGCATAGAACTCCCTAATCAGAGGTTCACATACTCCAGGCAGATCACTCAATAACTTGTTCCAACCCTTGTCCTAAAGTCAACTAGGAATGAATGTGTCCCTCAAATCTACTAAGTCCACAAATCTCTCCTTGATGATAGGTGCCTTCAAGTAGAACTAAGTATACCTCTCAAAATGTTGAGGAGATCTGAACTTTGTATTGTCCATCTTCAACCTTTTGTCACCCTTTTTTGGCAATAGTCTTCTTCTTTGCAGGAGTCATCTGCAAAACCACAGCAGCAAATCCCACAAAACAGAGCATAATAAATGGAAACTCAAAAGTTAGTGACAGGTTAGTAGCACTGAAAAGAACAGAGAGTAATAATAAATAATCAGTCTATATACAGTTTAGAATAACCCAAAATAGAAGACCACAGTACAGATTTATCACCAACTCTTAAACATACCACAGTGTAACAGTGTGCACAGAAACACAACATGAACAACCTAGGGTACACAGCCAAACACATAAACTAATATGCATAAAGCAAACATTTTGAACCAAAGATACTCACAAACAGTGTGAATCACAAAAACCCTAAAAATTAAGCACGTCTATAAGACATATCTCAATGGGTATGATATGCTCAACACAAGACAAATCAGTAAACACACTCAAGGATGAAAATCAATCACGATATCAAGAAAATCTAGCATCCTAAAATTAAAAAAAAACCTAAACACCCAAACTCAACAAACACGAACCCAACCCATATCCGAAACATCATATATCACAAATCTCAACAACTCAAAAATCCAAGAAAACAAGGCTATAAACATGAAATATTTAGTGAGAATAAGAAAACCCATACCTTTTTCTTGAAAATTAAAGAGAAATGATGAACAACAATGGTGGTTCTTCGAGAGTGACACGGTGAGCTTGAGAGAGGTATAAACGGGGAAGACAATGAACAGTCACAAAAGTTCGAGGGAAAACTGAAAAGTTTTAAAAACTGTCCTTAAAATGCAAAACACGCGTTTTTCACGACTAAACCAAGTCGCGGACAAGTCGCCAGGACAAGTCGCCAAACACCTTAGAGCCAAAATTTTGAAAAAAATTGTCTGAGTGTTTTTCATGATTGGAAGGTCCACCCACGAAGAAGTCGCGAAGGGAGCCACGAAAACTTTTGTATAGCCTCGCGATTGGAGCTTCCACTCGCGAATAAGTCGCCAAACTGAGCCGCGAGAACTTTCAAAACCCAAAATTTTGAAAAATTTTCTAAGTATTTTTTGCAACTGGAACATTGACCCGCCAGTGAGTTGCGTAAACCTACTCAGTAAGCTCGCAACTGGGGGCATGCAACTGGTCATACCCGCGACCAAGTCGCCAGAACAGGGCATTACTGTTTTTGAAAATTTTGACATTTTTGCAAAAAAAATTAAAACACTTTCCAAAAACAATTAAAACATTCAAAAATCTTTTTGTGTTTGATCAACAAAAATTGAGTATGTGAAACACATTTAATCAAGTACAATCACACAAATGAATATGGCATTCATTGAACATAGATATGTGTGATGTGTGTGGATATCAAAAATGAGACAGTCCTTAGTCTAATGTAAAGTGTCAATGATCAATTCAACCAAGACATACACAATTAGAACTAGATAGAGCGACCCATCTCAATTATAGGAATATGCATATATGACCTCTCACATAACTTGATAACATAACTTTGAAGCTTTTCATTTGGCTCCATATACATCATATCATTTGATCTTTTTGAATCATTACATCTCATTTTGAGATCGATGCTTGAAATTTTTAATATTTCAATTTGATGTGCAAGCCTTTGGCTTTTTGGGCATCATACATTTTATTTTAAGTCGCTTTCCCTTTTTCCTAGTCAAATACTAGTATGTGCGATAGGCTTTTGCAGCTCATTATCTCTTTTCATTTGGAGATTTACATTTGTTGAGTTTTTTAAGCAAAAACAATAAAATAAAAGAGTGGGAAGATATATAGGCACAAGTCTATGCATGTCTCAAGATCAAAAAAACCATTGACTAATCATTCATGACAAGTTTAAAGATCAATTTACAACAATCACATAGATGTCAAGAGTTTTCCCACAATGATATGAGTGCATAGGGAACAAGCTACATTCGTAAATGCACAAGGCCATTTGTACGAAGGTACAAGGTGAAATATGCTTGTACAAAACACAATAATGTTAATCAAACTTTTTGGATTTTCTACTTTTTATGTGTTTTTGGATTTTGGACACAAATGCAAGAATAGATTGATCAAAAGCAACAATGTAAAAACATTTAAAACAAATGTAAACAAACAAACAATTTTCAACTCAAGCTAGCAAAAAGCACACAACCGAGCATAGTCATAAAACATAGGAAGTATTGATGCATGGACATGTTGTAATGCTTATGCATGAGTACCCTTCTTCACCCACACGCCACATGCGTTTGAGGTGATATCCCTATAGGATTGGGTACGAGTGTTAGGGCTTTCAAACCTTCTAATGAAGCTTGCCAAGTAGGTGGTGAATGCATCAATTATCTTCATCACATCCATCACTCTGGAATCACCATCTCGACCTCTTGGATGCCCAACAGCCCAATTCCTTTTGTCATCCCTTGGTCCTCTTGACCTTTGATCCCTTGCATTCTTCAATGCACTAAGCATATGATGATTTGGTTTGGTGTGCCCTTGAAGTCCACAGTGACGATAGAATTGGTTTATTCTTGGACCTCTTTGTGATTTTGGAAGTGATTTCCCTTTAGCTTCAGGTCTGACAACTAATTGATTACGGGGCTTATTCAACACCCGTTGGTCAGCCACATTCTTCTTCTTCTCAACCTTTACTTTCTTAGCAGCAGAGGCAATTACAACCGGTTCTTTTGCTTTCACAAACTTTACTTCCTTGGAGATATTCACAGCTGAACTACTCTCTCCGGTATATCCTAATTCAGTTCTATCGGAGAAAGGTTTTTGATGAGAAAGTACTTCATCAATCTTCTTGGAGGAAACTTGCTCTACTTTGGCATTGGCTTGAACCATCTCAAGCTCAAGAAATTTTATCTTTGAGTGAGCTTCAGTTACCTCTCCATTCAGTATCCCTATTTCACATTTGGCCTCCTTATATTGCACTAGGAGACTTCTATAGTCCTCCTCTGCCTTCTTCATCTTTTTAACGGCTGTCTTGGCCACCCTTGCATATTCTCCTGACTTCTTAAGGAGGGAATTGTAGTTTTCTTGAAGACCCGCTGTACTTTCATCTTCTTCAACATCCGATTCTTCTACAACTCCCATTGATTCCTCATCACTATGCTCTCCAAGCTCTTCTACAAGCAAATTCAAGTCCTTTGAAGACTCAATATGATCAATAGTCATAAAAGCAGAGTAATTCCCTTCTCCGTCACCGCTTTCCTCTGAATCAGAATTGGAAGAGTTTGAGTCACTAAGAGTGGTGGTATACACCTTGCCCTTCATTCTCAAATAATTAGGACATTCCTTCTTGAAATGGCCATGTCCATTGCATTCGAAACAAGTAAATCCTTGAGTGGATTGAGACTCCTTTCCATCTTTCCTTTCCATCTTTCCTTTCCAAGTCCTTTTTCTCATTTTCGGAACTTGGAAATTTCCCTTTATCACCAAATTTTCCATTATTCTTGAACTTAAAAAATTTTCGGAAATTTTTCACGAGGTAAGCAACATCTTTCTCGACAACATCCTCATCCGATGAGTCGTAAACTTCTACCCTTTCATTAATTGTCTTAAGAGCAAGGGATTTGCTCTTCCTTTGGGATGGCAATGACAGCTCATATGTTTGAAGTGAGCCAATCAGTTCTTGAACTTTGATATCATCAAGGTCCTTGCTCTCTTCAATTGCTGTAACCTTTGCACGGAAGCTCTCCAGCAATGATCGGAGGATTTTCCTTACTATCTTTGAGTCCTCTGTTTTCTCACCCAAGTTGAACTTGCCAATGACCACCTCATTCAGCTTGCTATAGAAAGAGTTAAATGACTCATCCTCACTCATTTTCAGCTCCTCAAACCATGTGATCAACATCTGTAACTTAGTGTCTTTCACTTTCTTCGTTCCTTCATACGTGGTCTCCAATATCTGCCATGCCTCCTTGGCAATAGAAATGTGAGATATCCTGTGGAACTCATCTGGAGATACACCACAAAAAATAGCATTAAGTGCTTTGCTATTTGCAATAGACGCCGCGAGGGCTGCCTTATCCCACATGGATTTGGCAGCCTTTGGCCTAGTCTATTCAATATCCACCGCATCCCAAATGGTTTCATCCATTGAACACAAAAATGCCCTCATCCTGACTTTCCAAAAGGCATAGTTGCTACCATCAAAATATGGTGGAGCATTTAGAGATTGAGACCAGTCCATCTCAAATGGGGTCAAGGATTGTACTAAGGAAATTAAACCACAACAAGTGCACCTACTTTGATACCAATTGAATGTTCAATTAGTGTGTAAAACACCTTGAACGTTTAGACCCCCCAAATTACAAATTACCAATTCAAGCTTATTATCAAACAATGTATGTGCGGAATATGAACATAAGCAAAAAATAAAATTGATAAAACAATTTAAACCAAATAAAATCACAACCACAGTAAAAATTAAATAGCAAAGATTAAGGGAAGAGAGATGCAAATATAAAGACAACACAGCGATGTGTTATTGAAGAGGAAACCGAAGTCCTCGGCATAAAATCTCTCCGCCGCCCTCCAAGCGATCAATAATCCACTAGAAAATGAAGTTGGGATACATGAATAGCAGAAGACCCTCCAAGCCTAATCTACCCAGTGTACGTAAGCCCTCCAAGCTTCTTGCTCCAACGAGGTTATGCCGAACCTTTGTCTTTTCTAACTTACCAGATTCCGTTATAACCGATAGTATCAACCAATATCAATTGGTCCCTTCCTAACTGCTTCCTAAGCACCAAAATAGCCTCCTCACAGATATGGGTATGGTGAGAAAAGGTTTTGGCTAATGTATCTCTTAAGGATGTAACAATGGAGAGGGTGAGAGCAGAGAAATTTGGAGAATCAAAAGATGAAGATTGTGGATGAGTTAATCTTGTTTTTCTCTGGGGTTTCTCTCTCAAAATTCTCTTTGGAAGCTCTTTACATTTCATGGGTATAAGGGGTATTTATATTGGTGTGTGTTTGGAATGCGAAGAGTCAGTTTTTCCCAAACAGAGTGGATTGGCGACTTGACTGAGTCACGAGACCAAGCTACGAGCTAACTGAATGGCCAGACTAGACTTTTTGTCCTGTAGTGCTCTAGCTGGCATGACTGTTTAGCTCCTCTGCATGCTTCACTCGTGTGCATCCTTTGGCGACTTACAGGCCGCGAGCAAGCTGCAAGATCCAGTTGCGAGTCCCTTGTTGAGTGCACAATCTTGAGCTTTTCTTCACACTCTCTCACACACTACCCTTACATGATTCCCACCTAAATACAGGGTTTCTAAATGCTGAATTACAAGAAAATTGGCACGGAATAAAGCCAACAAAATGGTTGATTAAATTTAACCTTACACCATTTTTTCAAAATTTGATTTTCTACCTCCTCCCATTCCTTTATGTAATACAACTTTTGATTTTCATGACTATCCCATGCCCATTTCAACTGACACTACTGCTAGTCTTGTTGATGTGCCTTATTTTGTAGACCTTATTGTTTCTGCTGATGCCTCAGGTCCAACTTCTTCATCACCTTCACCTCCTGAGCTTGTTTCAGATGGTCCTGTCCCCAAACTTTTGCCTGTTCCAGCTGCTTCTACTCCCATAGTTGACCCAATACTTGTCCTTGAGCTTGTCATTGAACCTATCCTAGCTGACCACATACCTGAGCCTATCATTGAACCTGTCCTACCTATTTGTATACCTGAGCCTGTGCCTACTCTTCCTCCATCATAGGTTGTTCCACTTAGGAGGTCCTCTAGGCCTACTCACAAGCCTTCTTATCAAGCTTCTTATCATTGCAATCAAGTCCAAGTGCCTTCACCTGCTACTTCTTCCACCACAAGTACTCCTTATCCCTTTTCTTCTTCCTTATCATATGACAAATCTTCCCCTAGTCATAGGCATTTCTGCAATATGATTTCTATTACTGTTGAACCTAGGTCCTATGGCCAAGTTGTTCTAGACCCTAGGTGGAGGGATGCCATGGCTGCTAAGATTGCAGCCTTGGAGGCCAACCATACTTGGTCTTTAACACCATTGCCTTCCCATAAGAAATCCATTGGTTGTAAATGGGTCTATAAGATCAAGTACAGATCTGATGGTTCAATTGAAAGGTATAAAGCTCATTTGGTTGCCAAGGGTTTTACATAAAAGGAAGGGTTGGACTACATTGAGACTTATTCTCAAGTGGCCGAAATGGTTTTAGTTAAGTGTATTCTTGCTGTGGCTGCTGTGAAAGGCTGGTTTTTGTGCTAGTTGGATGTGAATAATGTCTTTTTGCATAGTGATCTGAAGGAGGAGGTTTACATGGCTCTTCTCCCAGGCTTTCACAGCAAGGGGGAGTTGGTTTGCAAGCTTAATAAGTCAGTTTATGGGTTGAAGCAAGCATCTAGGTAGTGGTTTTCTAAATTTTCCACAGCCTTGGTGTCTCACTTAGGTTGTCAATAATCTAAATTTGACTACTCATTCTTTACTAAGAAAACCAATGTTGCTTTCATTGCCTTATTAGTTTATGTAGATGATATTCTCATTGCAAGTGATAACAAGGCAGCTGTGGAAGAATTGAAAGTGATGTTAGATCATAAGTTCAAGTTGAAGGATCTTGGAGAAAAAAAAAATTCATCTTGGGATTAGAGGTGGCTGGATCTACTCAATGCATTAATCTTTGCCAAAGGAAGTACACATTGGAGTTGTTAAGTGACACTAGTATGCTTGGCAGCAAACTTGTGAAGACTTCTATTGAGCAAATTTGAGACTTAGTAAGTATGAAGCAAGCATCTAGGCAGTGGTTTTCTAAATTTTCTACAACCTTGGTGTCTCACTTAGGTTTTCAACAATCTAAATTTGACTACTCACTCTTTACTAGGAAGACCAAAGCTACTTTCATTGCCTTGTTAGTTTATGTAGATGATATTTTCATTGCAAGTGATAACAAGGCAGCTGTGGAAGAATTGAAAGTGATGTTAGATCAGGAGTTCAAGTTGAAGGATCTTGGAGAGCTAAAGTACTTCTTGGGATTAGAGGTGGCTAGATTTGCTCAAGGCATTAATCTTTGCCAAAGGAAGTACACATTGGAGCTGTTAAGTGACACTGGTATGCTTGGCAGCAAACCTGTGAAGACTCCTATGGAGCAGAATTTGAGACTTAGCAAGTATGAAGGGCAGAAATTAGAAGATCTTTGTTCATATAGGAGGTTGATTGGAAAATTATTGTATCTCACAATCAACAGACCAAATATCACCTATGCTATACATAGGTTAAGTCAATTTATGTCACACCCAAGAAAGCCTCGCCTTCTTCGAGCAAACAGAGTTCTGCAGTACCTAAAAGCTACTTGAGGACAAGGAATTCTATTCTTAGCTACTTCAGAATTGCATGTCAAAGCTTTTGTAAATGCAGATTGGACATCATGCCCTAATACCAGGAGATCAGTGATAGAGTTTTGTGTTTTCCTTGGGGATTCCTTGGTTTCATGGAAGTCCAAGAAACAACAAACTGTCTCTAGGTCCTCTACAGAGGCAAAATATAGGTCCATGGCAGTGGTAGTGGCAGTGTGTGAAGTAGTTTGGCTGCTTCATCTTCTTAGAGATTTTCAAGTGGCACATCCTAAAGCAGTTTTGTTGTTTTGTGATAGCTAGGCAGCCTTGCACATTCATGCTAATCCTGTGTTTCATGAGAGGGCTAAGCACATGTTGTCAGAGATAAGGTGTTGGAGGGAGTCATTAATTTGCTTCATATCATAACTAAATCACAACTTGCAGATTTGCTTACCAAAGAACCAGGGGGGCAATGGGCCCCCCTAAATTTAAAAAAAAAAAATATTATTATATATATATATGTGTGTGTGTGTATTAATTTTAGCAATTTTGTTCTATAAAATTATATTTTATTTCCCTTTAACAATATTATTGATTCTTTCAAGAGTAATGCTATACTCACAAACTTTTTTATAACATTTTTACAAACCTTTTTGGTAGCAAATTCTTATTGGTTCGCAAATTCTTGCTGCTTCATATCATAACTAAATCACAACTTGCAGATTTTCTTACCAAAGCACCAAGGGCGGAACTACCCTTGGATCAGGGGGGCCAATGGCCCCCCCTAAATTTTTTTAAAAAAATATTATTATATATATGTGTATTAATTTTAGCAATTTTGTTCTATAAAATTATATTTTATTTCCCTTTAACAATATTATTGATTCTTTTAATAGAAATGCTATACTCATAAACTTTTTTATAACATTTTTACAAACCTTTTTGGTAGCAAATTCTTATTGGTTCGCATATGGGCACACCATTTACATCATTTTTTTACTTATCAGTAACCACTTATATTACATAAATAATTTATAAAAAAAACTTGCAACTCTAGTATTTTCCTCATTTTAGTGACCATAAAAAAATTTATAGATCTAAAATCTAAAATAAAATATACAAGCCAAAAAAAAGAAGCTCAACAACAAAAATTACCAATAAAACTAAAAACAAAATTAAGCTCAATTAACTAATTTTATCCAAAATAAATAACCTTACCCTTAAAAAAAATTCTAAACAAAAATAATTTTGTTCTTAACTACCCAAAAAAAAAAAAAAAAAATCTTAGTAGCTAAGTAGCAAAATTAGAGGTTGAAATCATTGCACATAGCCAATAGTAAAACCGCCCCCCCTAACTCAAAGTTCTAGCTCCGTCTCTGCAAAGCATTTAGTGCTTCACAATTCAGCTTTCTTTTGTCCAAGATGAACCTTATCAACATACACAATAAGCTTCATCTTGAGGGGGAGTATCAAGCTAGCTATCACAGATTCCTTTAATCAGAACTCTCCTCAAGCAGGCACAGTGGACAAAGTTAAGAAGATGAAGAAGGATAGCACATAGCAGTAGAAATACAGAGCAGAAGAAGAAGAAGAAGAAGAAGAAAGTATCAGAGGCAAACGACAAGTAGGCTTAGGTGTATTAGTTCCAAAACTACATGTAGCTTAGTAACATATTTAAGTGTTTTTGAGTAGCACGTGTGAGAGTTAGTTCTTTTTCTCACGAGCCTAGTGCAGTTAGGAGGATCTTTTTGCTTTCTGATTTTCTGTTAGTTTGTTAGCACCTTTTTCGCTTCCAGGGACTTCGATTCTTAGCTATATATATATATATATAGCTCGTTGTAATTAGCTTGTTAATTAATGAAATCATTTCTCTCATTCAGATTTCATAATGGTAAGACATTATTGACAAGAATTTGATGTTAGTATATTATTTTAAATATAAAGGTTGATTGAACCTTGTACGAAATGTATATTCGTAAATTTTCGAAAAGTTAAATTTTAGACCCATTATAGCAATATTGATTTTGTTCGTATTGTTATAATTGCTTTGAAGAAAAGCAACCTAAGGAAGGTCGTAACTGGAAAAATGTTTGTTGAAGCGCAGCTTTGCTTGATTTTTGACCATGGTGATTTTTGACGTATGCATAGTACGTCATGGCTGGAAATATTTATAGACAGTAGTACTTCAAATTGAATACAAACTCAACAATAAACGTTGTTAATTACATTTTGTCAAAAAAAAAAAAAAAATTGTTAATTACAACAGATTTATCTTGGGTTTTGAGTGTTACGATAAAAATATAACGTTTCTTAGGACAAAAAGGCATTAGTGGTGAACACTCAACACAAGGAAAACGTGTTTTTATGGATGACCATGTTGCCAATGCTATCCTCAGCAATCCTGCAATTTCAAAACTGAGGAAAGGAAACAATATATGAAGTTATATAATCAAACCTCAGAATTGGTACTAATCAGTATTTATTTAGTGACCATTATATGAATTACCTTTTCCGGCTGCTATAATTGACACGGTTTCTAGTTAATCATGCATTGGAATAAGTTTGTATAAAGTTTGACTTAAAAAAGGGTAATTTTCTTGAGGGCTGAATCAAATAACTAGGGACTTTTGTTTAGTGACTACTCAATGGGTTTTTGGCTATTTCAATTGGGGAAGCATCAGCTGGCGTATGAAAACTTTCATGAATATGATACTGATCATGACCAACTCCTCTTTGAATACACTAAACAACTCCAATAATCTTAATGTCCATGACAAAGATCCATCTTATAGCAGTCATATTTGCAAACTGTTGGGGAGATAAACACTTTAGAGAGTTTCCTTGAATAATTAATATAACATATAAAGACATACTTTAACTCAAAAGGCCTAAGCACAATGGGTACGTGTTTAATTACGTTATATTAACCACTCATTATTTTCATCATTATTCAATGAGAAACCTTACTCATACCTGTATGCCCAACACAAACTTTTAGATAAATTGTAGGGAAACAAAGGTGGAGTTCGAACCACAGACATGAGATACTACAGATGATGTTATAACAATTAAACTATTATTACCTTTTCTATTTTAGTTAAACCAATAGATATTTATAAGGAAAAATTTTCTCCTACTTCTTTAAGGCAAAGATATAATAAATTCCTACTTCAACTACAAAATGGAAAAAAAAACTTAAAGAAAAACAACAAAAATCAATCGATTCCATGATTATAAGTTCATTCCATACCGGGATAGACCAAAATAGGGTTATAATAAAAAAATATAAAAATTTGTCACAACTAATGCATCATCCTCCCCGAGTTGGGGAAAATTATTCCTCAAGTTCTAATCATCCCTACCTGGATCTCTTGGATGCCCAACCAATCCTTGCAAGACAAGACTTGTATTAATATGCTACATATATAACTTTTCTCACTCATAATGAATCTTGTTGAATGAATTATGATTCTTCCCATATTTTGCTATACTGGGAAGTTGGGATTCATGAAACAAATGTTAAAAAGGAATCTATGCATACATATGTTTTCGTTACCTTATTATCCCCCCCACCCCACTTTAACCGTTGTAGAATGTCATTGATGTCACACAGAAATTGAGGAAATCCTATGTTAAATTGAAATGGAAATTGGAAGCGCTAAACTTTTCCAATTACCACAATTTGGTGATAATTAGACAAACTAGGATAAACGTAGGGTTTTTATGACAAAATATGATATATGTTGGACAAAATGGGCTTCTGTCATTTTCGGGCAAATTAATTAGCTTTATACCCTTTTTCCCAAACTAAATAGGGAAATGCCCCTCTTTTAAAACTCGATTTATGATAAATCGAGTTAGAAAAAAAAAAAAAATTCTAAATCCCTATAGTGGCGTTTTAATGAGCCTATAGTGACATTTTTAAGACCTATAGTGACATTTTTTAACTCGACTTCAATAAAATCGAGTTATAGGCAATTTTTTTACCTATAACTCGATTTCATTGAGGTCGAGTTAAAAAACGTCACTATAGGTCTTAAAAAACGTCATTATAGGGCCTAACTCGATTTATCATAAATCGAGTTTTAAAAGAGGGGTATTTCCTTATTTAGTTTGAGAAAGAGGGTATAAAGCAAATTAATTTGCCCGAAAAGGGCAGAAGCCCATTTTGTCCGATATATATTTGACTAAGTTTGATCGACTTTGACCAAAATTTGATTGAGTTTAATTAAAAGACCCGACCTCTGGATTGAAGCAAATGTTGGACCAAAACAAAGATATTTAATTTTCTTCAAGACAAGTGTTGAATCATAGACATTAGACTTAAATCGAATGAAATATTGTAAAAACACAAAAAAAAACTTTCACAACTCATAACTAATTTTGTTGAAGTATAGGAGAGTAAGTTTTACTTAGATCAAACTTTGGTCATTCTATCAAATTAAAAAAAAAAAAAAAGATTTTATTAATAGATTTAAAAAAAAAAAATGCAATTCTTACTTCTTAGGCATGCAAAACTTCCACTTAAAAACATACCTAGAAGTTTAAGTAATTATTTGTTAATTAATGTGAGAGCAATGTTCTTTCCATATGTCACATAATAGTAGGTCCTATTATTTAAATTCATGGTGAGACACACTATTCATGAGATGGGTACATACCCAAATTTGTTTCACACACACAAAAAAAAAAAAAAAATAAATAAAAATCCACTAAACTTGGGATTGTGTAGTTTCATTACAATTTCTAGGAACCAAAATTACATACATTATTACAATCAAAATTTCCCAAATCTAGCTTAATGTCATCTATAACAAAATTGATGGCTATGTGGGAGTTAGGTTGGGTTTTTAAGATGTGGTTTGGGCTCATAAAGGAAAGATATGGAATGAGTAAATTATAAAAGGGATAGAAAGGAATGAAATGGAAGAGAATGAGTATAAGGGATGAAAATGGAGGGAATGTAACTAAATTATCTTATTTGGATGTTATAAAATATTAGAATTTTATAATGTCGGCATATTTTGTGCCAAATTTCATTGTATTCGCAAATCATTTACACACACAATTATAGGAGATTCTAGCCTTTTGCCCTTAATTTTTAAAAAATTCAGCAATATGCCCCTATTTTGAAACTATATAGGGATATGCCCCTGTTTCGATACTCGATTACCTTAAAATCGAGTTTCAATGAAATACTCGATTTGTAGAAAATCGAGTTATGCCTGATCAAACTTAAAAAAAAAAAAAAAAATGCATGGAACTCGATTTTATGGAAGTCGAGTTCCAAAATTCTGCTATAGGGCTTTAAAACGTCACTAAAGGGCTCCTTGAACCATGTATGGGGAGTTTTAAAAAAAATTTGCAGAAAAACGCCGCTATAGGGCTTTAAAACGTCACTATAGGGCCTAAAAACGTCACTATAGGGCTCCCTGAACAGAGGCGATGGCACTTATAAAATTTTTTTTGCAGGAAAACGCCGTTATAGGGCTTTAAAACGTCACTATAGAGCTTAAAAACGCCACTATAGGGCTCCCTGAATATGGGGTGAAAATTTTTTGCATTGAACTCGATTTCCTGAAACTCGAGTTCCATGCAAATATATATATATATATATATATATTTTTTTTTTTTTAAAGTTTGATCGAGCATAACTCGATTTTCTATGAATCGAGTATCAAAATAGGGGCACGCCCCTATATAGTTTTAAAACAGGGGCATATTTCCAATTTTTTTAAAAAATCAAGGGTAAAATGCCAGAATCTCCCACAATTATATATATATATATATATATTTATATTGTGTTGAGTTTTATGGCACATGAGATTAAAGGGTCATAGGATGAAAAGTAGAATTGTTGTTTTACAGATTTCGATCAAGCAAAATCCTCAAAACTCTCTGTCCCAGATTCGCTTGATCGAAACCAAATTTAATTATATTTGCAAATCATTTAGGTGAAAGTACAACCTTTAAAAATCTGTTGGGTAGAGAGTTTTGCGAGAATTTGCAACTAATTTGATTAAGCGATTCAATTTCTACCCAATTAACCCTCTTATATATCTCAATAAACCCATGAAAAAAAAAATTTCCGATTGAAAAATGAGAGAGCTACCCATTTTCCTTGGGATATTTGCTAACCCTTGGTGCTGGGAATTATTGGAGCATATCCAAAATCTTTAAGAGGCTTTAAGTGGCCATGGACACTCGATCTTGCGGTTGGTGGAGCAAGATACATCTACATTAGTAAGGAGGAGGATTGTTGCAATCAGTTGCTAGCAAGACACCAGGGAGCTCAAATACATCTACATTACTTTTCTTGGAGGATTTTGTAAGTATAATGTATCGTAAGTATTCTTACTAGTGGATTGGTTGGTGCCATAGGTCTGAAATGTTTTTTAACTATTGTGAGATTTCTCTTCATAAACACGTCTTCATGTTTGGGTGCGTATGTTTGTGGGATTTGCTACTTGTGCTTGTTTATCGAAGAATAAATTATTTGGCTAAATAATTTGTAAAGTTATGATTTACAATTATGTTTTATGTTGGCTTTATTCCATGACAAAAAGTGTTGTATTTGCAATAAATTATTTCCTTGTATTTTGTGGGATTTTATTGTATTGGGTTTAGTATTAAGTTGGTGAAGAATCAAGCATGCAATGAAGATCAGTGAAATTTCGCGACTAGCTCACAAGAAGTGGTTCCTGCAAAAAGGACACGTGAGAAGCATATGTTGGAAGCCGAAGAGTTAAGTGCTAGGTTGCATTTCACGAGTACTTTGCGAGACAGGCCATCTCGCGAGGTACCTACAAAACTTTTTGCTTGGAGGATTTTAAGTGTGACTTTCTTACCATTCACCCATACTATATATACCCTCATTACCCATAAAAGTGTAGGAGGCTATTGATTGAAAACCCTAGAGAGGTTTCTACAACACACCAACCCTTGTTTAGAGAGATCTACTCATCCTTTAGTGAGAAATCATTGTAGTCTCTTCTCCGAGAAGACTCCTAAAAGTCTGTTGGTAGCAGGAGTTTGGAGGGCTCAATTACATTGGGTAGACTAGGCTTGGAGGATCTTTTGTTATTCGTGTACTCCAACTTATTCACTAGTGGCTCGATTTCGACTTGGAGGGCCGTAGAGAGATTTTTCGCTGAGTTCTTCGGTTTCCTCTTTGATAACACGTCTTGGTGTTATCTTGTGTTTGCATCTCTCGTCCCTTACTCTAAATTTTATATTTATTGTTGCTTGCTTGCTTATGGCTTAGAGAGTAGTTACAGTGATTGCGTTTCATTTACTCTTATTCTACAGTTAGATAAATTAGAGTAAAAGTAATTAAGCCGTAATTTTAATATTGGGGGTCTAAACAAGCATTAGTGTTTTACATTAATTTGAGCTTTCAATTGGTATCAGAGCGGGTACACTTGTTTTGGTTTAAATACCTAAGTGTGATCCTTGACCCCTTGTATTTATTGCCATGGATAGTGCTTTGTATGCTTCTTTGTATGTTTTGGATGATGTTGATTGTAACATGCCATGTTTTTTGTGAAAATGCCTCTATGAGTGTTTATCCTCATGCTTGTGATGACATGTTACATGAATCTTTGGGTGTCGTTAAAATTCCTAATGTCAAACTCTTAAAGAAAAAGTTTAAGAAGTTTCATGAGAATTTGAGCAAGTTCACTAGTTAAAAGGATGATTTGATTTGCTAAGCACAATGAATCTAACAAATTGGTTGAAAAGTATAAGAAACTTGCGGAAAATTGTTTTGAAAAGAAGAAAAAGTTTGAATGTTTGAATGTGGACTTGGATGCTAAACTTGTTTTGTCTAACAAACTTGTTGATGATCTTAAATGTGAAAATGAATCTCTTAAGATGTATGCCAAGTGTTTGATTGTTGAACCTATTGCTAAAAAGGAAGATGTTATTTGTTGCAATCATGTTGTAAGACCCGATTTTGTGCCAATTGTGAGTTCTACCTCTAAAGACAAATCGGTGTACCTTCCTCCACACAAAAGAAACCAAAAAGTGGAGAGAAAGCCTCTTAAGCCCAACCCTTCGTTTAGGTCTCATCCTATGCATTTGGTGGATCTAAATTTGTTCCTACTTGCCACCATTACAGTGTGATCGGTCACATAAGACCTCAATGTTCCATGTTGAAGAGAGAACAAAACCATGTTGCTAGATCCCTCCCTAAAAAACCTAATGGACCTAAACTCATTGTTTGTCACCATTGTGGTGCCTTTGGTCATCTAAGACCTCATTGCTCTAAATTTCAAGCTCTTAAAAGAATTAAAAGAAAAGAGAAACTTGAGTTTCTTGGAAGTTGTGCTTTGCAAGCTAAATCAGATTTGATTGAAAGTGGTAAGTTGTTAAAGCATGTGGTTAATGCTCTTACCTTCTTGTCTATGTGCATCTCCAGTTCTTATTTTTCCGACCCTTGTCTTACTTCTCATAAAACTCTCATTCCAAACAATCATTCTGTTTGGATGAGGAAGGGTTCCTATGGTTGAGCTTATGCTCTTTTAGTCCTTGATCTAATTCTTTTGATCTTTGTAGGACTCTTCTTGCATTAGATGCTTCATTATCATGCATTTGTGTATCATGCATCTCTTTATATGCATTGTTTTTGTTTTTCTTGTTGATCTTACTTTATTTCATTTGTTTTGTGTGTGTAAAAAATCCAAAAACGCATTAAAAAAAATGAAAAATCCAAAAAGTTTGATTATGTTTGTTTGAGCACATTTCATATGTGAATTTGGCCTAGTACCTCCGTACTAATGACATAGTGCATTTACGAGCTTAGCTTGTTATGTATGCACATTTTTTAAGTGTGAGTAAAATCTAAAAATCTATATTTGATTGTTTTAAATTGATCTTCAAGCTTGTCATGAATGACTAGTCAATAGTCTTGTTTGATATTGATACATGCGTATACTTGTGCCTATATATCTCCTCACATTTATTCTTATGTCAAAAAGCTCTACAAACATCAATCTCTGAAAAGAGAAAGAACTGAAAAAGCCTTGCTTCGAAAACTAGTTTGACTAGGAAAAGGTGGAGCAAAACATATTCAAAATGTATGATGCCAAAGCCAAAGGCTTATTTCTCAAGGAAATATAAAAAATTTCATGGCATCGCTGCTCAAAAATTGAGTTGTATTGATGAAAAAGTATGAAAAATGGAAGCCAAATGAAAGTTTTCAATCAATGTAAACACTTTGGTGGGGGGGTCATATATGTTCATTTTTACAAGTGAGATAGGTCACTTGACTTCGTGATAGTTGTGTATGACTTGATTGAATTGATCATTGAAGCGTCATACTGGACTATGTCCTAGTTCATACTTGATTTACACAAACAACACACAAGTCTAATGTTCAATGAATGCCTATTTCATTTGTGTGATTGTATGTGTTTAAATGTGATATGTGTATACTCAATTGCTAGATGATCAAACCTAAAAAGATTTTTGAGTTTTTTATTTGTTTTTGAAAGTTTTTTTGTGTATCACTTGTGTTTTGAAAGTTTTTCCAAAAAGCCAAATCTATTTTGTTGAAAAACTCCTCCAGAAGCATTTTCGCAATTATGTCGCGAGTAAGGTATCTTGCACCTTAGTCGTGAAAATGAGGAAGTAAATTTTCATTTCTTCCAAAATTTTACACAGAGAGTTTCGTGACTCCCTCACGAGTGCTTTGCGAGAAACAGCTTCCTGCAAAACTTGCCTTGTGCATTTGAGGAATTTTGCAAGTAACTCGCAAGTACTTTGCGAGTAGCTATCCCGCGAAATGAAAGGATTTTCAGTTTTTAAAAGGGCACTCAATGGCAATTTTTCAAAAACTCTATTTTGCCTCCCTAGTGCCTTTCTCAACCCAAAACACTATTTTCTCTCAAATCTCAACCAAACCTAGTTGGATTTCATCCCTAAGCCTTCTCTAAGGTATGTTTTAACAACTTTTGTCTTTTAAATCCTTAGATTATGTCTTAGATTCTTAAAATTCTAGGGTTGGGGTTATTTTGATTGGGGTTTGAAAATTTAATTTTTGTCAATCTTTTTTATTGGGTTTTGTTTTAAATGTCTATTTGCTTTGGATGTTGACTCTTGTGGCATTCTAAACAAGTATTTTCACATGTTCATGCATTGCAATACTTAGTTGTTCATAGTGTGCACGCTAGGTGTTTGATAAAATGCTTCTATGGTATTTTTTCACTCTTTTGGACTCCGATGAGCACCAAACCTTGAGGTTTTTCATGTTTTATCCTTAGGAACATGTTTGGTGGATTGGTTGTGTATTTTACACACCTTGCCCCACATGTGCATTTCTCATGCTTTGTTCATGCATTGCACATAGCTACCTTTCGCACACACCTTTACTACCCTTGTCATGCCTTGGTCTATATCTTATTTCCTCATCCTTAGCATGTCATGTTTACTTTATGCTTTGTAGCATTTTTTTAAAGGTGTTTTGTCTTTTTTTTTGAGCTTCATTTTCTCATTCATCTTGTACCCCTCATGCATCTTCTTCTTGAAGGAGTGATTCTCTGAAAAAGAAACAAGCAAAGGTTAGTCACATAGAATGTCTAAAAGAGCTCGGAAGTGAGACAAATTAGAAATAATAATTTGGTACAAAGAAAGTCCTATAAGATCTACCCACTTGCTTTACCCGCACTTGTGGGGCAGTGGATTCCATCGGGGTACCAATTCCCTGAGACGATCAGATAGTCTCCTTTAGTCTCCTTGTCAAAATTTGGAAGGCCAAAAATAAGCCTCACCTCCTTGTGCCAGATCTCAAAGTAAAACTTGGAGGTTTTACTATCTTGAAAACTATAGATGAAATTGATGTCGTGCTCGGTAAGCTTCAATCCGAGCCTCTTATTAAGGGTGTCTACACTACTAACGATCCTAAATATGTTAGGAGTACATTAGTCAGGATAGACCGTAAAGTGGCGTAGGAAGTTAGTAAGGAGGTCACTCATAAGGATCCTTACTCCCCCCCTCTACAATGGCAACGAGTGGGATTACCACTCTGCCTTCCCCTCTTGAAAGTATTGCCTCGGATTCCGAGCAATAACTCACTTCTACATCATCAGGAAAGTTATATTTCCTTCTGAACTCAGCTAATCTCTCAGGGGTGTCAATCATAGATTTAAATTTCCCCATTGTAAACAAAAAATAAACTAAGAAGAAAAATATAAAGGTAAAACTAATCTAAGGGATGAAAAGTTGACGAACTTACAATAGGAAGGAGAAGCAGAAGAAAGGGGGTCATTGAAGGCCACCTGAAGATCGTCGGAGAAGGAAGTGTTTGAGAGAAAAGAGATGTTTTTTTTAGAGTTCTGACAAAATAATAACGGAGGAGCCTAAAATAGGGTCTGGTGTCTCCCTTATATTGGAAAAGTGAGGGGAGAGGAAGGGATAGATGAGACCCTTCCTTTCCCTCCTATTTTCCGTTTTCTAAAGGGTCCATTTGGCCATCCATTCAGCAACACACGCTGATGATTTTGGGGCGAGAAGCATGAGTGTGTCCATGACATTTATTACCTGACTCCACCACTGTTCATAAATGCCAGTTAATGATTGTCGCATTTTTTCTCGAGCCACAATCTCTACGTTAGTTATGATGACTTGGAGATTATGGGGGGCTATTTTAGGGAGTGGAACAGTCACCACTCGGGCCTTAAGCCCAAGAAGTAATTGGGCCATGAGGAAAGAATTGGGCCTGGCCTGTGAGGAGGAAACCGATAAAGTTAAGGAAAATATCCCTGAGACTCTGGTAGGCAACATGATAGCTATAGTGATAAGAGTAAAGATTAAAGCTATAAAGGGAGGGGAGAGGCAAAGGGGGGGTTTAAAAAAAGGGGAACATTTAGAAGAAAAAATCAGTCAAAGAGAGAAAGGGTAACACTGCGAAAACGTGAGAGTTATCTATTGTAATATCTAGGTTGAACTTGTAATATTTGTGGTCAAAGAAATCAATTGCTTGAGTTTCCCAATATGGAGTGTTTATCCTTTGTTGTTTACTTATATGTTGGTTGTTTGAATAATTAAACTGTGAATCCGTGAAGAAATCCATGGGGCCAGTTTTTGCGTCCCACACACGTATTAAAAGAATTAAAATCAACAAACAAATCAAATAAAACAATTAGAGAAACTACATTAAGAAACTCATGTGAATCCTATCAAACAAAGAAAGAGTTCATGGAAAGAACACTCACCTTACTAAAGATTATGAGTTTGGAGTTTGTTTAACTTACCCCTCAGTGCCTACAACAAAAAGATTAGATTGATGGAACAAATGAATTAAAGAAAACAATAGTTTTTAGGAACAATAGTTTTTAGGAATCACAGCTCAAGAACAAAGTTTATTTTAAAAAAGATTTTGAGAAATCAAATTAGAAAATTAGTTTTTGCCTAAGAACTAACTAAAGAGAGGTTTTGAATGTCTAAAAAGTGTGCGAAGGTGATGTGTGGGAGTTTTAGAAAAGAAAAATAGGGTTTTAGAGAAGATGGAGGCAAAAAAATAACTCTCTAGCTAGGGTTTTGATTGGAGACATAAGGTGAGTATTTATAAGTTAAAATTAGGGTCGGAGCTTTTTAATGGTGTTTGGACATTCCCAAGGGTCTATGGGCCAGCCAACATCAAAGAATGATGTTTTGGGCCTTTAAAAATGAAGTCACACTACCTAGAAAATGAGTGTGTGTATGCATCTTTTGAGTGTGCACACACACACACACACACACTTCATTCACGCATACGCATACCCTAATTCCTGACAGCTTTGATGGTCGGAATTCAAACAGTCATAACTCACTCAATATTAATCAAAATTAGGCAAAATTTGTGTTTAAGTTGAAACCCAAGATGTCTACTTTCCAATGAAACAAATCTCACTCAAAAAATTTCTTTGTGGATCAAAAGTTATGGTTAAAGCAATGAGCAAAGGTCATTTTTCAATATCATTTTCAAAGCGATTGAGCACTTTTGAATTGTGATTTCTTCCAAACTATTGTGAACTTTTTAATTACCCTTGTGTAGACACTGTATTTTGTACCCCTTATGACTCGGCCCCCAGTTCCCTAGTGATGCCGAAATTCTAAGGCCTAAGGTTAGTTTAGGGCCCAATCAGATTACGAATTGACTTGAGAGGTGTTAAAATGGAAAATATAAATTTTTACGAGAAAATAAATCTAGTTTTAGAAAATAAAAGGCCAAGGAAACCCATGGCATGCGTACACAGGTCCGATGCATGCATATGCAGGCACAGACCTGCGCACGTAGTTAGGGTTTTAGAAGCCTATTAAAGGCAAGTTTTCTGCATTAAAGACTGAGGTTTGGAATGAATCCCACATCGCCTAGGAGTCGTTCCAAACCCACCATTTTTCAACTATATATAGCCTTACATGGTATATTTCAAAAATATATAGAAAATCCTAAGGGAAAGCCTAAGATTTACTAGAAATAAAGAGAGAGTTTTTCATAAAACATCCTCGTGTCAATTTTATTTGATTGAGGCCTTTCCTAGTCTTGATCTTTCAAGTTTAAGATTACTGATCACTTTTGTATTTGACTGTGAACAGATTGACTGAGGGGAACAGTTAAAATCAAGTTTGAAAAGCTTTTTGTTTGAGGCGTTGAGTTCTAAACCTTTTCTTTTCATTTCTTCATTTTGATTATTTATTAATCTGTTTTCTTGCTTTATTTATGTGTAAATATGTTTGTTTAGTGTAAGTTTTGTTTTTCCTTGTGTTTAAAAGCATGCAAGCCTATGAATGCGCAAGCATACTCATGCATAGAAACCCTAATTCAAGTTTTTTGCTTTTATTTCTTTGTTTCTTTCACATCATATGCCTCTGTTTGGTTCCTTTTTATGCTTTCTAAGTCTTTGTTTCTCCATTTAGCTGTTTGTTTGTCTTTAACATGCTAGATTAGGCTTTTCTCTTTGTTTCTTGCTTTGATACCATGAACATGCATTAATATTATCATGTATTGATGCTATAGGTGCTATGATGCAGTGAGGTAAGCAAGGTAAGACATGCATTGGTACAAACATACATTTTAATTATGAATATGATTGTTTGATGCTTGATTTCATGCCTAGATGTTTGGGATATATTTGATAATTAATACGATGTTGCCATGTTTCTACCATGATTTGTTCGCTACCTTGGATGAGATGATTGCCATGATAGATGTATGCTAGGGTTTATGATGTGATGCCATGAGATGCTTTGATAAGAACATGTTATGGTTTATGATGGTTGATAAGCATGATAGATGTATGTTAGGTTTGGGATGAAATGTCATGTTGTATGCTTAAGTGTATGCTAGTATGTGTGTGAGTTTCAAGATGAAATACTGAACATGCCTTTAAGATGTAAGACACAATGAGTGGAAACTGACCAACAAGTCGAGCTACTTTGGGTGCCTAACACCTTCCCAAAATCGTACCTAAACTTCGAACCCATACTCTGGAAGTAAGATTAGTTATTACATGTAAGGGCGTTATATTCATGGTTCCTAAACCACAAAACTAGGTGGCGACTCCTTGTTTCTTTGCTCCGGTCCACTTGGCCGAGGCGTACTCCCTCAAAGGGCCCAACAGCGTGTTGCACCCACAGTTGCGACTCCACTAGGGAAAGAGAGTTTGATTCCAATGTATCCTATTTCTTAATCTTAATAAAGGCTTGTTCAATACTTGTTCAATACTTGTTTGCACACATTTCACTCAGTTTTTTCGTCCCTTTACCTTGATTGGTGATAAGTGGGAAGATAAGTACGCTCCATTCGAGCCAAAGTCTTTCGAAGTTCATCCCACCAACTCACAATGTATGCCATTTCCTATGATGGGCTTTGAGTACGTTAATGGTTTGCCACTAATCCACAAAGGTCTACTTAGGCCCTCAGTTGGAATCATGGCCCACCTTGTTGTGAGTGGCCTACTGATCCGTCCCTTTAGCTTTAAGGACCTTACCCACACTAAGAGAGATCTTAGATCCCATCAAAAAGAGGGTACCCTTTATATTTCTTGTTTTTTCAACCATATATATTGTTTTCACCTAATTCTAAAGGAAAAATAAAAGGTATAAAATTTGAGGATCACCCGAAAGTTATGGCATACCCTAAGACATTTGGGATAAAAGAAAAGAGGTTCTCACATATAGAAGGCTTATCCTAATGTCCTAAGGTATATCTTAACTTGATAGGTTCATAAGACCATCACCTAATTGCTATCATAAGCCCAAATCAAAAGGCCTTTTGGAAAAGAGAACCTTGGGCTTAAGGTAACAAGTATGCTATGGACCTAGCATCCAACATCCTACAAAGTCAAAATGAAATTCCCTAATCTTGGGCCTCCTTGTTGTATGCTTAGGCCCAAAATGATGAGAAATTCATGGACTTTGAGAGGAAGACTATAATGTATCCTAGCTAGAAGGCTACTTCAAAAAGAAAAATGATGATAATGAAATAAAGAAAGAAGAGCCCAAAGGTGATGAATACATTGTAGGCCCATATTTGAGACAAAGGGTTGAAAATCTCTAAGTACATTCTAATGAAAGCCCATGAGAGTAAGATGAGAGCACTATTGTGAATGGACTAAAGCCCAAAAGAAATAGAGGGCAAGGTTCAAGAGAGGAAAGGGAGTGATTTTGTAATTGGGCCTTCATTAAAATGGACTTAAAGACCTTCTAAGAACATCTAAAGTTAAAAACCTTTTAATTGGCTTTTCCACATGCCACGATGTCTGATAATTTGACTCAAGAGGATATCAATCGAATGATGACTGAAGGGAAAGTCTGCCTTCTCCAACAAGAATTCCTACCACAACTAAGAAGTGCTCCCAGACCATGGAATTTTAAGAGGGCCCACGTCAATGATTTCTCTAAAGCAGGAAATGCAAGATCGTGGGAGGATCACAACTGGCTAGAATGGACCTCGATGGCATGGACAACTTAAGTCACCCCAACTCACTTGATGCTCGACCGTGACATGGACTCTCCTTTCGACGATGATCAATACCTTATGCTGACCTAAGATGAGGAGGAGGAAGGAGATGATGGAGTGATTAGTTATTGGAATGAAGATGATGGTGACTGGTTTTTCGACAAGGCAGGAAGAGCAATATGGTCCAGGAAATAATAAGAGCAATGGCAAATCCCAACCAAAGGAACATAGTTATCTTTGAAGACACGGTTGACCATGCCTGAAATGCGCCACCATTGCACTACCCATTGAATATCTATGACATCGATGTGCTTCATGAACTTAGTGAACTCTTCAAAACTTATCTCACCGCGTTTGAGCCTACGGTCGCGATAGTGCTTGGGGAGATATTGACTAGGAGGAACAATGGAGGGATGAAGTAATCGTAGCCTCTCATATTTCCATATCTGAAAAAGGAAAGGGAAGAGAAGGGAAAGAAAGCATGAGTAGAAAGAGGAGAGATAAAATGGAAAAAAAAATGACAAAGATAATATAAGAAGCCTCAATGGGTTGAAAATTGAAAGGCAACCCATGCAAAAATTAAAGGAATCTTGCTGGGTTGAAAATCTAGGCAAAAATTAGGGGTTATACCTGAAGAAGGAGAGGGCTCCCCGCAAAGAAGTTTGCTTCCTCCCTATGAATAGCATCCAAGCCATTTAGAGTTCAGCCAAGATCATACCTACAGGTCTTCCTTTGTCCAGATTATTTACCACCAAGCACATCCTTTGATTTACTCATTGTGTTTCATGCACCAAGAAATACCTCACAAGGAGACATAGATAGAAGGCATTGAGATAGTGAAAGCGTCTCCTACCAGTCATAGGAACAACCAATCGAGAGAAGTATGCAAGAACCGTGCAAATATTCAAATGGTCAAGTGTACACCATTGCTGCGCCACAGCTA